>NC_141371.1:21147877-21207908 GCF_963921425.1 Dryas octopetala
CTGCCAAGAAGATGAGATCGATAATCAATGCAGACAATGTTGTCGCAGAATCTCTTAAGGCAAGTGCCATGATCTTCATTAGGAAGCATATAGAGGAAGCACTCCAAGTTGAGTACCTCGCTGAAGAGGATCCACGAGCTCTTTGGGTTGCTCTGGAAGAGCGGTTTGACCATCAAAAGACCATTTTCTTGCCTAAAGCAAGACATGATTGGCAGAACATTCGTTTCCAGGATTTCAAATCCGTGAATGAGTATAATTCGGAGATCTGCCGGATCCGGTCGCTCCTCAAATTTTGTGGGGAGGAGCTCACCGAAGCTGACCTATTGGAGAAGACTTTCTCCACCTTCCCTGCCTCCTATTTGGTCTTGCAGCAACAATACAGGGAGAAGAATTTTACCAAGTTCTCGGCATTGATCACCACTCTGTTGCTCGCTGAAAAGAACAACAACTTATTAATGAGAAATGATCAAGCCCGACCTGTCGGTACTAAAGCAGCACCATTGCCTGAAGCAAACGCTGTTACTTATCGCGATTCAAACCGCGAAAGAGGATACCGAGGTCATGAAAAGGGCACAAAGTCTGACCGCCCGAGATATGGAAGGAAAGGTTCTCAGAGGAATGGCCTGTATGACGGAGGCCAACGTGGCCATGGCCCACGTGGTAGAAACCACGGTCCTTCGGCCCTAAGAACTCGAAATGAGAGGAACGCTGGTCCAGCCCGTCGCCACCAGAATCAGAATCAGAATGATCTCTGTTACCGATGTGGAGGAACTGATCACTGGTCCCGCACCTGCCGTGCATCAGCGCAAGCTGTAAATGAGTATCACGCCAGTCGCGGAACTCGAGAGACCAATCTCGTTGAGGGATCATTTCCTATGGATACCACCTTAGAGGTCACTGATTTCCAGACTGCTACTGGACACTTCGAGGACTAGAAACTCGATGACATGGATATGATCGGCGCTTGTGCCGTATTTATTTTCTGAATAATGTTTTTCTTATTCAGATTATTTTGGTGATTTATGATTTGGATTATTTGTTTTGGAAATTTGGTTATGCTCGAATATTATTTAATTCAATTAAGTTATTTTCATACATGTGATCTATTGAATTAAATTTATGAATAAGCATGTTTAGTGGGGAAGTTTGTTGTCTGGCAGACAGTGCTACTACGCACACCATACTTCAAGATCGGAAGTATTTTTCAAACTTATTGCTTACTCATACTTCTGTGACAACCATATCAGGCCAATCCAACCTGATAGAGGGCCATGGCAAAGCCCATTTTTATGTTGTCCAATGGTACTGAATTACCATTAATGAGGCCTTATATTCTCCAAGTTCCAGAAGAACGTTGTTGAGTTATAAGGATATTCGAGCCAACGGTTATCACGTTGAAACCACTGAGGAAAATGGAGTGGAATATCTTTGCATAACCTCCAATTTGTATGGCCAGAAGCGTACATTGGAGAAATTGAAATGTCTATCGAGCGGTCTCTATATGACCACCATTAGATCGATTGAGGCAAATCACATAGTTAACCAGAAGTTAACCAATTCGAGCAGTTTCTTTCTATGGCATGACCGGTTGGGATACCCAGGTCAAAGTATGATGCGCCGTATCCTCAATTCATCACACGGGCATCCCCTTACTAATAAGGATCTTGTGTTTAGTGACACACTATGCCAAACTTGCTCGCTTAGAAAGTTGAATACTAGACCATTATATGCAAAGACTAGTAAAGACTCCATCCTTTTCCTGCAAAGGATACAAGGGAATATTTGTGGACCTATCTAACCACCATGCGGACCATTTAAATATTTTATGGTTTTGGTTGATGCATCGATAAAGTGATCACATGTTACACTATTGTCCACAAGAAACGCTGTTTTTGCTAAACTTCTCTCCCAGAAGGCTCACCACACGGATTATCCTATAAAGTCCAGAAGATTTGATAATGCCGGAGAGTTTACATCGAAAACTTTCGATGATTATTGCATGCCCCTAGGGATTAATGTTGAACATCGAGTTCCCCATGTTCACACCCAGAATGGTCTCGCAGAAGCGTTCATTAAAAGATTACAAATGATCGCACGAACCTTGGTTATGCGCACCAAGCTTCCAATTTCTGCGTGGGGCTATGCAATCTTGCATGCAGCCATGTTGGTCCGGTTGAGGCCCACTGCTACCCAACCTTACTCCGCGTTACAGCTGGTGACTGGGTACGAACTTGACGTTTCGTACTTACGCGTATTTGGGTATGCAGTTTACGTGCCAGTTGCGCCGCTACAACGTACCAAAATGGGTCCTCAACGAACGATGGGCATATATGTCGATTATGAATCCCCATCCATTATACGCTTTTTAGAGCCCTTGATAGGCGATCTCTTTACCGCTAGATTTGCGGATTGTCACTTTGATGAGACAGTCTTCCCGCCGTTAGGGGGAGATATGAACGTCACCGTTCTTGAAGAACGACGTGAATTGACGTGGAATGTCCCCACTATGTCTCATCTCGATCCCCGAACCGCACAATGTGATAGTGAAGTACGGAGAATTCTAGATCTACAGAGTATAACTCATAATATGCCAGACGCATTCTCTGATCTAGCTAAAGTGACGAGATCACATATACCTGCTGCAAATGTTCCTGCAAGGATATCCGTCCCCGAAGAACGTGTCGTCCCAGATGGACGAGGTACAACAATAGTGGCTAACCAGTCATATGTCCCTGCCCAGAAGTGAGGTTGACCACTAGGTTCGATGGACTCTTATCCCCGGAAGAGGATACATTTGGCACAAATGAGTCCCCTTGACATCGCGATCTCAATCGATCCATCTCACGAAATAGTTTCGGATTATGGGTCCGTCCCAGAAGAGACGACGTTGGGGGACGCTCCAACGTTAGAACCCACTCTCGAGAACATAGAGATCTCTATAAATTATGCATGCTTAAGTGAGCTCTGGAATCGAAACGAGATTATCATCGATGATATATTTGTATTCGCGGTAGCTACCGAAATCATAACTAGCGATGACATCGAACCTCACTCCGTTGATGAATGTCAACGTCGAGACGACTGGCCAAAATGGAAAGAAGCAATCCAGGTCGAATTAGATTCCTTGACAAAGAGAAAGGTGTTTGGGCCTGTCGTTCCTGCACCTTCCCCATGTTAAACCTGTAGAATTTAAATGGGTATTTGTAAGGAAGCGTAATGAGAAAAACGAGATTGTGAGATACAAGGCTCGTCTAGTGGCGCAAAGATTTTCTCAATGCCCTGCGATTGATTACGAGGAAGAGTATTCCCCCGTAATGGACGTCATAACGTTCCACTACCTTATCAGTTTGGTAGTTTCCGAAAAACTGAGTATGCAGCTTATGGATGTGGTCACTGCTTATCTCTATGGGGATCTTGATACAGAGATATATATGAAAGTTCCCGAAGGACTTAAGACACCCGATGCAAATAGTTCCAGACCACGGAACACGCTCTCCATTAGTTTGAGGCGTTCACTTTATGGATTGAAACAATCCGGACGGAGGTGGTATAACCGTCTAAGTGAGTATTTGATCGGGATGGGATATGTGAATAATGTTCTATGCCCTTGCGTGTTTATTAAGAACAAGTTCCGGCTTTGCTATTGTAGTTGTTTATGTCGATGACATGAATCTAATTGGTACTCTTGAAGAGATCAAGTAAACAACTAAACACCTGAAGTTGGAATTTGAGATGAAAGATCTTGGGAGAACGAACTTCTGTCTCAGCCTGGAGCTCGAGCACCGTGCAGATGGAATTTTGGTCCATCAATCGAATTACATCCAGAAGATATTAAGGCGCTTTAATGAGGATAAAGCGAAGCCTTCTAGCACGCCCATGATCGTCCGTTGTCTAGATCCTAAGAATAATCCGTTTCATCCCGTAGATGATAACGAAGAGATATTGGCACCAGAAGTCCCATATCTAAGTACAATAGGCGCATTATTGTACTTGTCTCAATGTACTAGACCGGACATATCATTCGCTGTGAACTTGTTAGCTAGATATAGCTCTGCGCCAACACGCCGCCACTGGAATGGAATAAAAGACATTTTCCGCTACCTTAGAGGTACGACGGATATGGGCTTATTCTATCCCTATGCATCAAGGAATGGATCGAACCCCCTCGATCCTCGGAACGATGCCCGCCTTGTTGGATATGCTAACATAGGGTACACTACTAGGAAGTACCCCATTAGATATCACTACATAGATATCAGTTTTAACAAAATTGATATTGTAGAAGTTTTTTATATCAGTTAGATTTTTAGTTTTTTAAAACTGATCTTTAAACACATTTATATATCGCCAAAATTTTAAATCTGATATCTAATTTTTCGGTATAAGTTATTATTCTGTAAAAACCGATATCTAAATTCTTACTGATATCTTTGTTTCAACTAAAAAAAATAAAATAAAAATTTGAAGACTATTACTTAAATTTTTGAACTAATTTCCCAATACTTGAACCCGATACCCTCCTCTCTCAAACACAAACAGAAACACTCTCAAACTTTACTCACCCCAAGCTCTCTCTCTCACACCCTCACTGATCGAGAACACACTCACCGCCCTCGTTCTCTTCAACCTCCGAATCCAATCGCAGAGACAGAGATCGACAGAGACAGATGGAGAGAGAGAAGAATAGCCATGGACGATAGCTGTGCGGTGTGCGGTCTGCTCCCCCTGCGTCGCTCGCCTTCGCTTCATCTGCCAAGACCGCCGATGCTGCATCTTCAAGTCCGAGCCAGCGAAAGAGAAAGAGAGAGCGCGCGGGAGGGAGGGATAGAGAGAGAGAGCGCGCGCGACAAGGAAGGTCAGGTTAGGGTTTTGAAAATCTCAGAAATTGATGGATTGATTGCACAAGGTTAGTGAGCAGCGGGTAAATTGAAGAAATTTTATGCCCTATTTTTCGTTTTTCTTTAATTATAATCCTCCAATTTTGTTTAAGCTACAGTCGAATTAAAAAAGAATAAAAAATACAGAAAAAAAAAAAACCGAAAATGGTGAGTTTGATTTTGGTATATGGCGCATGAGTTTGATTTCGTGTGGCTTATCATTTCTTATCATTTCACAGGAACTCAGGGACTCCTCCCCTCTTCTCCTTCCGCTCTGCCTCCAAATATTTTTTGCTGAGTTTCGGTTCCCGCTCTCTCCCTCTCTTTCTCTAAAGCGGAAACCCAAAGTAAGTTGTTCTTCTTCTCTCTGTCTCTCACTCTCTCTCTGAGCTTCCTCTCGCCAGCACGATTTTTAGGGTTTTTGAAATTTCTGCATTTACTTAATTTTTTTTTTTTAAACATATTGAATATATATATATATATATACATTTGTATATATTTGGGTTTGTGTTGCTTTTGTTGTACGTTTTACGAATATGGTTGTTTGTGAGGGTATGATATATTGGTAGCTGAATAGAATGGAGGAAAGAAGAAGAAAGTTAGTGCTCAAGTGTTTTTTGTTTTTTCAATATGATGACTATTCTACACGAGGCTTGTTTGACTTTGTTAAAATGATAGACGAATCAAGGAAAGGCATACAAGGAATCGGGGGGGCACTTGGTTGATCAATTTGGGGTGAAGTAAATAATGAGTTTGTGGGGTAGATTAAGATACTAGAGGAAAAGGGTGGGTCTGAGTGACTTCAAATTCGTGTTTGGAAGTACTTTGGTCTTTGGTATGATGTGGTTGGTAATTTCTTTTTTAGTTTTATTTTTGGGTTCATAGAATAGTTTTAGAGTCTAAGTGGATGTATCAGATACTGATACTTTCAGAAGGGATTAGATTATCTGTAATCTTCGTTTATTGCATACGCACTTTATTTATATTTTTCATATGTAAATAAATTTTGTTTAAAAGTACATATCTACTTATTAAATACAAATATATGTATGTTTATACATATGTACAATTAACATAATGTACATATGGTAATTGTTTCTGATTCTTTGGATATGCATTTGGGCGGCAGGTTTGAGATCTCAAGTTTGGGCTTCTGTGGTTTGGGTGGTATTTTCATGCAATGGGGCTGTCCTGAACCTCTTGGTTGGGAAAAGCCAGATTGTTGTTTCTCATACTGCTACACCTGCAAGGGTTAAAAGGGTATATATGTTTCCTGCCCAACATCTCTTATTTATTAATTTACTAGCTCTTTGCATATGTTCATTGCCTTTTTTCTCTATGGTCAGATCAATGTTGTTACAATTTTTTAGTTTGAATGCTGGATTGATTATTACTTCAGCACTTGCATTTTAGCACCTATTTTTATGAGCCTGACCTCGAACTAGCTAATTTTTAGGTTTTTGATTTGGGGGAAGAGGCACCCGATAAGGTGCTGGTCCGAATCTATGCCAATCTTGAAAAGCTCCAGCGCAGTGGGGACAAATTCGCTAAAACGATTCAAGAGAAATTGAGAATAATTGTGAGTCAAATTATAATCAACACTAATGCTGTGAGTTTTTTTTTTTCACTCTTTATTCCTTCTGACATGTACCAAGCCCTCTAGGTTGCAGGTGGTGATGGAACTGCTGGCTGGCTTCTTGGAGTTGTTTCTGATCTCAAATTATCTCACTCACCACCAATAGCAATGGTACCCTTGGGAACTGGAAACAATCTCTCATTTGCATTTGGCTGGGTAGGGAATTTTCTGTCCCAATAGCTTCATGTTCTAGAATTGTCTATATAATCTTTTGTATGACTGGTTGAGCTTTCATGTATGCACACCACAATATGTTTTGTTAATACGCAGGCGGTTAGTAGTTAGCAATATGATTGCGCTCATCTCTTGTTGAGACTTGTACTTGTATTTCATGTCTTTCTGTATTGTGAAGTGGGGCAAATCAGATTTGCACAGTTTGAGTCAAGTAACTTCTGTGTGTGTGGGTATTTCTTATCTTTGTGTTTTTCTTGTCTTCATATATCATTTAGATTGAAGAGCAATTTTCTAATATATTGTATACAAAAGATTATAACTATCTTTGGAATTCAACTTGTTAATACACTCTCTGAAAGTGGCATATCCTACTATCCTTCTTGTACACATAATTTTCTTCTTAATCCTTTGTATTAGTCTCTAAAATCTCATATTTTTCTTACAAGTAGATGTTCATCTTACCAAAAAGTTTCTCCATTTCTTGATTCAAGACACAATATCTGCCAGCAAGGCTTAAGTAGTGTTGCCATGTTTGAACTTGATTCAAGTTTAATTGTTTTGATAATAATTATATAATTTTCATGGGTAATGTAAGTAGTGCAGCCATTGATCACCTGATTTGTGCATGAATGACATGTTGTTTGCTAATGCAGGGGAAGAAGAATCCCAGGACAGATCGTCATGCTGTTTATTTCATTTTTGGATCAAGTAAAGAAAGCCAAGGAAATGAAAATAGACAGGTATTACAGCCAACATTATTTGTTTTTACATTTCAGTAATTGTAAATTCCAAGCATCGTAGATTCACAGTACTGCTGCCTAGATGACTCAGATCTCATCATTTTAAATCATCTCCTTGGTGTTTTATTTTTTGTATATCATAAATTTACCTTTCTCCCGATGCAGTTTTGGAGTACTAGTTCATTCCTGACTAATTTATTCATTTCCCTTGTCTTTTAGATCATTTATTCATCTTCTTGCAAGTTTCACCATTGTTTTTTTATTTTTTAAATAAATGCAAATTCTGAATTTTTTTACCTTCTTCATCCTGATATAGCTGGCACATTCTCATGAGGATGAGGGCTCCAAAAGGAGATTCGTGTGATCCCATTGCACCTCTTGAGCTACCACATTCTTTGCATGCATTTGGCCGTGTCTCTGATAAAGACGAGCTGAACATGGTAACCATCCTTTTTCTCAATATATCTGTCTCAGTTAAATGTTTAAGCCAAAAGAACCACTTCCATGGATTACCATGCAGATAAAATAAGTTTCTTTTCTAATTAAGTCAAGCTATGTTTCAACAGTGGGGCCACCTTGCTTTGGTGGCCGATTTTTTCTGAAGAACAAATCAAAGATGGATAGTTTTTTAAATCTAATGGGTTTAGTGCTGAATTTAGCTGTGACAGTGTTGCCTATCACTAGCATATGATTGCACAAGGACCTGATTTCTAATTACTTTTAAATTCTTGCTATGTTCTGTCGTCAACCTATATGACCAAATCGAGTTACCCTTTTGCTTTCAATTTGTATGCACTCATTCTAAGTTCCCACATTTCAACCCAAATAATCTTAGTAATCAGGAAAATGCAACCAACTGATATGAAAATGCTTCATGTCAAAGTGTTACTTTGAAATGCTTGATGTTCCTTTTGTGAAAGTTCCAAGCTCTCCTCTCTCTTGTTTTAGATAAGTTCTGCTTTTTTACACATGCAAATGTTTGTGCTTTGCAGGAAGGTCACCATACATTTCGTGGGGGGTTTTGGAATTACTTCAGTATGGGTAAGAATTCTTCCCTTGAAGTCCTGTCAAGTATTTTGAACCTTAAATCTGCAAATTATCTGCTTCATTCTAGAAAATATCTCATTTTGTGAGTCCATTTGAATCCCACCATTGTCACTTGTCAGTTATAATATTTTTGAATTCAATCAGAAGTTGTAAAATACAATCAGAAGTTTGTTATACATTTGTTGTGGTTAGAAGTTTTTTTAGTGTTGCTAGCTGCTTTGGTCCTATGACAATTTTCAACTATATGTGGATAATGTGCCAATGTGATGAGTTCTTTTAATAATTGCAGGCTTTTGAGGAAGTTGAGCTCCCTAGGCTAAAGAAAGAGACCCCAAGTATTACACTCTCAATAAAAGGACATGATATATGGAAACTGTGGAAGTAATCTTCAGAATTTTATGGACCAAGGAATATTACTGTATAGTTAGGTAACTTTTATCTATGTAAATGAATCCTTTTAATTTTGCTTATATTAAATATGTATTGGTTTTGGATAATAATTATCAATTAGTCATAGGTGTGCATAATTTAGAACTAGTCATATATGCCTTATATTTTGTGTAGATTTTTGAAGTTGCTTAGGGGGTTATATATGGATTATGGTTATCCCTACTTGTAGAGGGATTTGTAATTCTTTTTTGTTAACTTGAATATGGGTTGAAATTGGATGTTGGAAATGTATGAGAATGTTGGATGAAATTTATGGAAGCATTTAAATTGCACAAATTGGCAGGAAAAATTAATATCTAACAACCCATTTTATTTTATTTTTTTTAATTCAAAAACATTTACAATATCAGTTAAACACTGATATCTAATGTGTATTAAATCTGATATTTATACAGGTATATATATCGAAATAACAAATAACATCGATATATAATGTTATTTTTATTTCACATTCTAACTTAAACATGATGTTTAAGAGACTTATAATATCTAAAACAACGAACAAACAGATATCTAATGTGTACATATATATCGGTTTTAGTTACAAATTCGATGTGTTAAAAATATTATATATCGCTTTGATAAAAAAAGTGATGTAACAACCTACCAAATATAGCTTTTGATGAGTTTATAATATCGAAAAATAGAACCAAACAGATATTTAATATACCTTTTAATGTCAGTTCTTGAAAAAATAATGATATTGAAAGTATATTACATATCGAAATCCGTTCATTTAGATAGCGGAAACTTGAAAATTCGATATATATTATTTATTAACAATATCGGATATTTAACAAATAGGATGTCTAATTTGATATAGACATCGGCCCAAAACTGATATTAAAAATAGGGTACATTAGATATCACGTCTGCCCTTATCGGTCGCAAACCTAATAGACATCAGTGTTCCACTGATATCTAATGGGGTATTTCCTAGTAGTGGTATCTATCAGACCCGCACAAGGCGCGTTCTCAAACTGGTTACGTCTTTACCATTGGGAATACAGCAATATCTTGGAGGTCAACGAAACAGACCCTTGTTGCTACCTCTTCGAATCATGCTGAGATTATAGCCCTTCACGAAGCAGTTCGTGAATGTATATGGCTGAGAGCAGTTTCCAAACATGTTCGAAGTACGTGTGGGCTGAATTCCACCACTGATGAACCAACGATTATCTATGAGGATAATGCCGCTTGCATCGAGCAGATGAAGACGGGTTTCATCAAAGGAGACAACACCAAGCATATTGCACCGAAGTTCTTCTTCAATCAACAGCAACAAGAGCATCAGATGATTGAAGTCAAGCAGATCCGATCTCAAGACAACCATGCAGACCTCTTTACCAAGTCACTACCAAAGTCCACGTTCTTGATGCATGTTCGAGGTATTGGTTTGCGTAGATTGGCTGATTTACCTAGTATGTAATCTTCAGGGGGAGTCGACATCAGGGAGAGTATCCCGAAGCATACTCACTTGACCATCGTGTACTCTTTTGTCCTTCGTCCAGGGTTATTTTGTCCCACTGGGTTTTGTTACCTGGCAAGGTTTTAATGAGGCACATCTTGGCATGGTCACCCTACTCATACTACATTCTGAAGATGTGTTGATCTGATATATATGCATTTGCTCATCTTTTCCCTTCGACCACGGGTTTCTCCCATTGGGTTTACCTGGCAAGGTTTTGGTGTAGCAACTCTAATGCACCCCGCTCCCATAGACATACTATTTGCCTATGATCCAGAAGATATGACTTCACCTACTTTCGAGGTTCTGATGCGACTACTCCACACTCAAGCGCGTTGCACTCTTTTTCCTTCGACCAAGGTTGTTTTTGTTCCCACAGGGTTTTTATTACTTGGCAAGGTTTTAACGAGGCAACTTAGAAGCGCATAGCAGAGACAACACTAATGACATGGAATATCCAAGGGGGAGTGTTGTAAATATATTGTTATATGTGGCTATTCCTGTAATTAGTTGTAGGGGCATACTAGTAAATATTCTAAACCTAGTAAACCCTACCTCTATATAAGGATATTTATAAGATGACGACTGATATATTTTCTCTCTGCCTCCTTTTCCACAAACCCTAATCTCTACATACTTTTACAACAAAAAGGAAGATTTGCTTTATTTATCAAATTTCCATATTGAAAATGTTAGGTAAGCATTAGCCATTAAGCGAAGTGAAAACGAGTGTGGCCCTACATTTATTTTTCTTGTAAGAAGGTTCTTGGGGTAAAGGTAGCTTTTTGTTAGATATGTTAACTCGTCCCCTTCTCGGACCAAAACAAAAAAACAAAAAAGAAACTTGTCCCCTTCAGTCCAGACAGTTTTGGGTCCAGAGATTTGCATTTGCACCATATCTTTTGGGCTTTGCTCATAGCCTTGTATATTTCATCAATATCATCTGTTAATCTGAAGTAGACCAAAATATTTCTTTTTTTCTTTCTAAAAAACACCATTAGTACTATGGTTGAAATGCCCTATATGTTCTTTTACTTGTTTTGTTATGTTATTGGAGAATAGCTGTGTGTTAAGGATGCGAGAATTTAAGATTCTAACTTCAAGTTAAGTAATTAAGTAACATCAATAGTGACAGGTGGGATTTATGAGGGAAATGTTATTCCACATTTGAACTCAAAAGGGAGCTCTCTCTCTCTCTCTCTCTCTCTCTCTCTCTCAATTTGAGGCTCTTAGCATTTATTTTGTTAGAAAATTAGGCAATCAATTATGGATATTGTTATCTTTATAATGTCTAAGTTAAGAGATAACATATTAATGAAATCCACTTGTTTGTGTGGGGCAAGCCCTCTCTTGGATGAGGAGAGATAATGATGATGAGTGGTGTTATCATACCAAGTTGCGAAAGGTCAGTTTATAATTTTTTTTTTTTTCAATTTAAGGTATATTTAATTTGGATTTTAAAGGAATTATAGATTGTTATAGATTCTCATTAATTTCCATAGATTCCACATAATTCTATATAAAATTTAATGAACTTTTTTTGAACTTTTATATATATAGAGTTTCAAGGGCCTTCCAATAAGTGATCCCTCATTAAGTGTTAAATGAGGAATTCCCCTGTGGGGCTCACACGAGTCGTTTTGTGTCAATCAAAACCGTCCATTTTTTACATCTCTATTGATAGATTATCCCTATAAAAAATCAGCTAAATTGGAGACCATTAAGATATCTAATTTGAATCAAACAAATGGACGAACAACAAGTTCGTCTATAAACACCTAAACTTTGTTTGCTTAATCAAACGGATAAACGGTTTCCGATTTGGTTGATTTTTGCAAAGATGATCTATCAATAAAGATGTAAAAAATAAACGGTTCGAATCGACACAAAACGACATGTGTGAGCCCCACAGGGGATCCCTTATTTAACACTAATGGTACAAAACTAAATCTCTCAAATACAAATTCTAAATTCAACTCCAAAATGGCACAAAGCCAACAAAGTCAAATTATTCAATGAACTACGTTCGGTTTGATTTCATCAAGGATACGTAGGCAACCTATATCTAAATTTAGGTACAAGCACAATAAATCCAAATCTCTCAAAATCTCAATGAACTACATTCGGTTTGATCCTGTCATGGGTATGTAGGCAACCTACCAAAATTTAGGTGCAACCTCAACCAAATCAAATCCGTTCAAATTTCCTAAAAATTAATTACATACACAAAAGTCACAAATTAATTTCTCAAGTCAAATCCAAGGGTCCTAAACCCTACTCAAATTACACAAATCACTATCCAAACTACACAAGCCTTTTAAATGGGTCATTCATCCATTTAAAATCCAAAATCTTGGAACTACGTGTGGTTTGATTCTTCAATAGATACATAGGCAACCTAAAAATGGGTGCAACCGCAGTTGAAAACAAACTTCAAACACTTAACCGAAATTCCTTGAATTTAACTAAAAAATTCCTTTCAATAGGTCTTTCACCTATTGAAAATCCAAATACTCACAAAGTGATCTGTTGGTTTCATTGCAAATTGGAATCAAAGGATATTCTCTTGAGTCAAGGAATTGTAATTAAGAGATGTACTACATCTTGAATGAGTCGTACCCAAAATAATAAAACCCTTATTCCTTAAATGAATTTAGGTGAAATTATATTTGGTAATATTATTATTTATTTACAATTTTTGTTCAACACCACAATACAAATTTTGATGATTTTTGAGTTACAGTCCATAAACGTTGGGTCAACTGGAATTAAGAAACTGTTAAAATTAATAATGTATTTTCTGTAGTTTAGTTTTTTCTACAGGCAATCGTGATTTTTCCTAAAGGGTATTAGTTGTGTCTTTTAGTATTTAGATACATCTTTTGGTTTAATTCAATAGTTGTGTCCTTTCATGAAGAAGTGTATTTGTAACTATAAATAAGCCAACAATGTGGCATATTGGATATATGAAATTTATCAATTAACTATATATATTCTCTCTGTTTTTCATAACTTCCTACAATATATTATAGTTGTATAACCTTTCCCCCAACAAATTTGGTATCAGAGCAAATCGATCCTGCCACTGTATTAACAATGGCAACAAGTTCAAATTCCTCAAGCATTGGCAATATCCATAATTTAATACCCATCTTTGACGGAGAGAACTACCAATATTGGAGTCTACAAATGAAGACTCTGTTCATCTCCCAAGATCTTTGGGATATTATACAAGATGGCTGTGTGGAACCGGAAACTTCATCAAAAGAAAAAGAGTCACCAGAAAAGCAGCAAGCTTACAAGGAAAATAAGAAAAAAGATGCCAAGGCTTTGTTCCTAATTCAACAAGGAGTGAGCAAAAATCTTTTTCCGAGATTATTATCTGCTGCAAGATCAAAGGACGCTTGGGATATACTCAAAATTGAGTTCCAAGGTTCAGAAAAAGTGATTACCATCAAACTCCAATCTTTGTGGCGGGAGTTTGATAACTTACTTATGAAGGACAATGAATCCATTCAAGCATTCTTCACAAGAGTTTCTGGAATTATAAACCAAATCAGAAGTTATGGTGATATAATTCCAGACAAGAAAATTGTTGAGAAAATCTTAAGAAGCCTACCACCAAAATATGATCATGTCGTTGCAGCAATAGAAGAGTCAAAGGATCTATCTGTATTTTCGCTACATGAACTTGTAGTATCATTGGAAGCACATGA
Organism: Dryas octopetala; assembly: GCF_963921425.1. Taxonomy (NCBI): domain Eukaryota; kingdom Viridiplantae; phylum Streptophyta; class Magnoliopsida; order Rosales; family Rosaceae; genus Dryas; species Dryas octopetala. The sequence goes on from NC_141371.1 coordinate 21,161,986, forward strand.
AAAGAGGATCAACAGGTCTACAGATCAATCCTTGGAGCAAGCTTTTCAATCCAAATTGAATTCGAAGGAGAAAGAAGGCAGACAAAAAGGAGGAGACTTTCAAAAATATCAAAATGGAAGAAACAAGAATTATGGTCATAGAAACTTCAATAAAGGAAGTAGCAGCCACAATAATCAACAAGGAAGCAGCAATTCAAATCATCAAACTGGAAAATCAGATTTTCAATGCTTTGTTTGCAAAAAGTATGGGCACAAAATTGCAGACTGTCGATATAAGTGTACCTGATGCAAAATACCCAACCATTCACAAAGAGATTGCAGATATCAGAAAAATAATGAAGCAAATTTCACTGAAAGTATGATTCTCAAGAGCAATTATTTTATACATGTCTCAGTTCTCATCAAGAGTCACAAGATATATGGTATGTGGATAGCGGGTGCAGCAACCATATGACAGGAAATAAACAATGTTTCGTCAAGTTAGAGGAACAAGTGAATTCACAAGTTAAGCTTGGAGATGGAAAACTACATAACGTGGAAGGAAAGGGTATCATCTCTGTGGAAACAAATGGAGGTACATCAAAACTTATACATGATGTGCTCTATGTTCCTAATTTGGCTCAAAATTTATTAAGTGTGGGACAACTATTACAAAGAGGTTTTTTGGTGAAATTTGAAGATAATTGCTGTATTATATGTGAAAAGAAGAATAACTCTCTTGTGGCTAAGATTAACATGACAGCAAACAAAGTTTTTCCGCTGATCATGACATCCAAAGAAAACTATGTTTTTAAAACAGAAAAGATTGAAGGATCTTTGTTATGGCATCAACGATATGGCCATTTGAATCAAAGAAGCTTGCAGCTACTACACCAAAGAAGTATGGTAGTTGGTCTTCCCACCATTAATGGTGAAAAGGAAGTTTGTGAAGGATGTATTTTTGGAAAATTCCACCGGTTACCATTCACACAATCAACCTGGAAAGCAAGAGCACCCCTTGAGTTAGTTCATGCAGACATTTGCGGACCAACTCGCATTCCATCCTTCAATCACAAAAGGTACTTCATTCTGTTCGTAGATGATTTTTCAAGGATGATGTGGGTTTATTTTTTAGAACATAAGTCAGAAGCATTTTCTATATTCAAGCAATTCACAGCTTTTGGAGAAAAGCAAAGTGGTCACAATCTGAAAGTATTAAGAACTGATCGTGGTGGAGAGTTTACATCAAATGAATTTTCTGAATTTTGCAAAAGCAATGGTATTAAAAGAGAAATGACAGCCGGGTACACCCCACAACAAAACGGAGTTGCCGAAAGAAGAAATCGTACCATTGTCGAAATGGCAAGAAGCATGCTGAAGGCAAAAAGTCTGCCAAATGAATTTTGGGCTGAAGCTATTCATACAGCTGTCTTCATACTCAATAGATCCCCAACCAAAGCAGTTAAAGACATGACTCCATTCGAAGCATGGCATGGTTTTAAGCCGAAGGTAGATTTCTTTAAGGTATTTGGCTGTGTTGCATATGCACATATTCCTTCTCAAAAGAGAGAAAAATTTGATGAAAAAGGAGAAAAATACATCTTCGTGGGATATAGCGACCAGTCCAAAGCATACAGATTGATTGATCCAAGAACTAACAAATTGGTAATCTCTAGAGATGTTATTTTTGATGAACTCAAGGCTTGGAGATGGACGAATGAGCATACTGATATACCAAGAGTTTTCGAAGAATCAGAAACATCAAATGTAGAAGAAATTCCGCTGCATGAAGAAGAAAATTCACTGCCTCAAACTCCAATATCAAGTACAAGATCAGGTTCGTCCACTTCTCATTCCATTGAATCTTCACCAGATTCAACTCCAAGACCAAACAAGAATTACCGATCATTGGAAGACATCTATGAATCTTGTGATGTTGCTTTAAGTGCAATAGAACCTCAAAAATTTGAAGATGCTGTAAAAGAAAAGATTTGGCAGGATGCAATGGATGAAGAAATGAGAGTGATCAAGAATAATAAAACATGGGAGCTTGTGGAGCGGCCAAAGTCAAAAGACATCATTGGACTCAAATGGATTTTCAAAACAAAGTTTAATGAAGATGGATCAATCCAAAAACACAAGGCTCGTTTGGTTGCTAAAGGATACTCACAACAACCAGGAATTGATTTTAATGAAACATTTGCTCCTGTGGTTCGAATGGAGACTATAAGAACAGTTTTGGCATTGGCTGCACAATTGAAGACACAGGTTTATCAATTAGATGTCAAATCGGCATTTTTGAATGGTGAACTAGAAGAAGAAGTCTATGTCGAGCAACCGCAAGGATATGTTGAGAAAGGAAAAGAAGAAAAAGTTTGTCGACTTCGGAAAGCCTTATATGGCTTGAAGCAAGCACCAAGAGCATGGAATAGCAAAATTGATCATTACTTTCGTCAAAGTGGTTTTAGAAGAAGTTCAAGTGAGCCATCACTCTATCTCAAGAAAAAAGGTGCACATGATTTTATTATTTTGTGTCTTTATGTTGATGATTTAATCTATACAAGCACAAATCCAAGGATGGCAGAAGATTTTAAGAAGGCTATGATGAAGGAATTCGAAATGACGGACTTGGGCAATATGAGATTTTTCCTAGGAATGCAGGTTCAACAATCAAGTGAAGGAATATTTATCTCTTAAGAAAAATATGCAGAAAATCTATTGAAGAAATTTAGTATGTTGAACTGCAAACCAATGGAAACTCCAATGGCAATAAATTTGAGGCTTTCAAGCAATGATGGAGCACCAAAAGCTGATGCATCTTTGTATAAAAGTTTGGTTGGCTCATTGATTTATTTGACAAATACAAGGCCCGATATTGTTCATGCCGTAAGTATGGTATCTAGATTCATGAGTGAGCCAAGTAATCAACATTTTTCTGCAGCAAAAAGAATTCTCAGATATGTTCAAGGAACCAAAGGATATGGAATTTTGTATACACAAGAAAAGGAAAGCAACTTAGTTGGATTCACTGATAGTGATTGGGCAGGTTCAATAGATGATAGAAAGAGCACCTCTGGCCATGTATTTTTCTTAGGTTGCAAGGCTATTTCATGGTCATCTAAGAAGCAGAGTACAGTGGCGTTATCTTCCGCAGAAGCTGAATATATATCAGCCACAAGTGCAGCATGTGAAGCAGTGTGGTTAAGAAGAATTTTAGGAGATCTTCATCAAGAACAGAATTTTCCAACTGATGTTTACTGTGATAATATGTCAACAATTGCTATGACAAAGAACCCAGTATTTCATAGCAGATCAAAGCATATAGAACTCCGTCATCATTTTATCAGAAAGTTAGTGGAAGATAAAGAAATTGAAATGAAGTTCTGCAGCACTAATGAGCAGTTAGCAGATATATTCACCAAAGCACTTCCAAGAGAGAAATTCTATTGGTTTCGAGATAAGTTAAATGTGCAAGAGAAAATGCATTAAAGGGGAGTGTTAAAATTAATAATGTATTTTCTGTAGTTTAGTTTTTTCTACAGGCAATCGTGATTTTTCCTAAAGGGTATTAGTTGTGTCTTTTAGTATTTAGATACATCTTTTGGTTTAATTCAATAGTTGTGTCCTTTCATGAAGAAGTGTATTTGTAACTATAAATAAGCCAACAATGTGGCATATTGGATATATGAAATTTATCAATTAACTATATATATTCTCTCTGTTTTTCATAACTTCCTACAATATATTATAGTTGTATAACCTTTCCCCCAACAGAAACAACCAAAACCCAAAAATTACAAACATTTAAAAATAACATAAAACTATAATGAGAAGGAAATCTAAAACCCACTAGCCACTTCAAAAGATTAAATAGAAATTATGAAAGGCATAGAGAGAGAGAGGGAAGCATAGTTTTATTTGTAGAGTGGTTATATTCTCACCCCCTTATCTTATTTTTCCACCTACATTTTATGAAAATAATAATAATGACAAATTTTTTTTTTTTTTTAAATGACATCAAAGGACTTGACTAAAAAAAATAAAATAAAGATACTTTACTCACTCACTCACTCCCTGCTCACCAACCTCCTTACAACAGTCTAAATTCAATAAACCTTAGAATATCGTCTTCTCTAGTTCCTTTTTCTTATATCATCATTCATTTGAGTATACTATTTTTTGGGTAATTGACAATCAAATGAACATTGGAGAGAACTCTCTTATAAAAAATTTCAAATTTGTTTTTTGTGTAGGACAACCACGCAATGCTCTTTCTTTTTCTCCCCTTTATGGACATTTTTTTTGGTCTTATCTTTATATTGTATACCATGGTATTACCGGCGATGTTTTTTGGTTGGCTACCTATCTTCACTTTAATTAGGATGCTCTCCTTGCTAGCATAGTTGAAAACCTGCAAACAATGGTTCCACATGGAGTTGCTACTGGTGTTTCGATATGGAAACAAATTAAAAATTGATCTACAACTTGGAAGAACAAGTAACAAAGTGAATCCTGCAATGATTCCACTCCTACAAGGCTACAATGGAAGTTTGGGTATATCGTTGAATCATGGTCTTGATATTTTTGGCAATAGCAGAAAAATAATTTTATACCTACAAGGTAAAATTATGTTGGATAAATCTGTCAACAAGGGGGTGAGAATATTAGCATTCTTATTTTCATTCTTTTAAAAATTATAAATATTAAAAGATTGTTTTACCATTTTACCCATATATATTTAATGAAATTTATTTTGATTAAACTTTGAATTAATGAAGGGTATTTTGAATGTTTAACCTTCTTTTCCTTCTCCCTCTATATATATAGATTTTCTTTTTAGAGCAGAAAAAAAAAAAAAAAAGATAAATAGATAATGAAGTGAATGAATGAATTATGAATGGATCAATCTGTCAACAGCTAGCAATGAATAACTTGATGAAGAAGCATGATGAATACATATATAGTCGATCTCTAGCTTGTTGCTGTTGTTCTTCTTCTCCTCTGTGGTTTAATTAGGGCATAATAAGTTAGCCACTAATGAAGCCAGCGTCGAACGGAATACCGGTGGACCTGACCCAATTAGAGCTCAACCATTTACCATTTTTATCTGGCTCGAGTCCTGTAGCGACAGTAAACTGTTGAGCGATCTGCTTGGGCATCTCTCCGACGAAGCCCTTCGGCATTTTCCCATTCTCTGGATACCTCCTCCACTTGACCCTCTTGGACATGTCGACGGTGGATCCTTGGTTCTTGTACTCTCCGAAGAAGGAGTCTTGAGTGTTGGGGCCACCCGTACCTTGCCATTCCAAGTACCCCTCCGGCTTGACAAAGCCTCCGATTACGTTTTCCATGAAAGCCGCCCTTGCATATCTCTTCCACGGCCTCCCCAAGTACACGTTCACCTGGGACCTCGACAGGAGCAGCTTCCGCTCCGCCGTAATCGTGCAGCCGTGGAGTATGATCGCCCCTGGTTCATGCTCTTCCTGCCTCGCTGGAGCAGTAATGAATGCCATGTTCTGGTTCGGAAGATCTGACTTCCTCACAACAATTTGCGACCTCTGGATCACCACAAGAGCATCACCGAAGATGTAGTCCACGTGTCCGGAGATCTTGCAGTCGCGGAAGAAGAGCCGTCCATATTGCAGGTACAAGGTGTCTTGGAATCCGGTTATATGGCAGTTGAAGACGGCGACTGCGTCTGCTCGTACCCGCAGAGCCACGGCCTGTTCTCCCTTTGGACCGGCCTTGTTCTCGAATCCCATGTCCCTGATAATGGTATTGTTTCCATAAATTGTGAAGCTGGCGCTCAGGGATATACTTTTTCCTGTTCCTTTCTCGCTTTCGTTTCCAGTCACGATGGTGCGTCTGGGGCTATCGCCGTAAATGTAGGTGTTTTTCATATCTTTCTCCACCACTACTTGCTCGTCGTACACTCCAGCCTTGACATGGATCACGAATTTTTCACCCTCCTTCAAACGCTTCTGCGGGTGCATCATGAGCGCGTCCTTGATGGACTTGAACTGCCCACTGCCATCTTGGGCAACCACCACGTTCGGTTTCAACCTCCCGTTGTTTTGTTGCGCCATCAACTTCCGGTCTTTGCTAGACAACCACCCCGGCAACCCTCCCCTCTCGCTCTCGTCCACTGCTCCCATCAGACGTCGACGGTTGAGGGCCTTTTCGTTTAACTCCACGCCCAACAGCTTCAGAATGCTCGACACCTCGCCCACAATCGCTAGGGCGTTGTCGGTGATGGCAGTCACGTTCTTGATGCTCCATTTCATGGGGTCATAAACCTTGTGGTCCTCCTCAGGAATGATGTCGAGGCACGTGCCGGAGTAGGTGATGACGGACTTGATCCAGATCTTCAGCTCCAGCAGGCGGTCCTCCATGGTGTGCAAGTCGGCATCACCCACGAACGAGAACACGGCCTGGATGTCGTTAAGGGCTTCCTTAAACATGTCATTGCATTCCTCCAGGGACAGCTTGGTGCGGGTGCCGTTGCTGGCCTCCACCAACAGCGACTCCGACATGTTTAAGGCCTTCTTCGTCTTATCGGAGACGGCCAGCAGTGTGGCCTTCACGTAGTCCTGGAACTGAGCGCTGCTGTTTTGGGCCACGGGGCTGAGGGTTTGCTGGCATTCGGGTTGGTAGTTTGTGTAATTACACATTTGGGTCACCAACTTCATCTGGGAGGAGAGGCTCTCACTTCCAGGCTTGGAGTTCTTTATGTGGACCACTGCCACCACCGCTGCGATGGCCACACCCACCACCAGTAACAGGGATACCCCCGTTATAACGGCTTTATTTACCATTTTCTTTTTTATTCAGGTGTCCGGCCGGCCCTCCGAACCACTCTATGAGAATCACAGAGCCAGAACGGAGGGAGATTATGAAAAGGTGTACCCACAGAGTGAGAAAGATCGACAGAGAGATGAGATGATACATGGAAGATTTGCATGGTAATATAGTGCTAGCATTTTCCCAAAATAGCTAGCTCTGCATGGAAGCGGAATGGATCTTGAGTGTGCATGGCTGACCGCGTTTTGAGTAACACGCAACCGTTTGTGTTGTGCTCAAATACACGCATTTCCCTGCTATATTTGCGGTCAAATTAAACTCCTGCACCCACAAGTTTTGTTTTTTATTGCTTTGAAGAAAAGAAAAGAAAAATAAATAACAGGTGGAATTCATCAGTTAATTATTATAGGGTAAATTACAATTTAATACCTCAACTTTACCTCGGATTTCAAGTTAGTACCTCAAGTTCAAAAAGTTGCAATTTCATACATCAACTTTCATTTTGTTTCAACTTGGTACCTCCTTTATTACTACCGTTAGGAAGTCCGTTATCCGCCTACGTGGCGCTGACGTGGCGCACGCTGACCCAATCACTAAGTGTTGACTTGATTTTTAATAATTTCCATGTGGCAAAATAATAATAAAAAAAGAATAAAATATTTAAAAATTAATTAAAATATAAAAAATTGAATTAAAAAAAACACAACCCTCATCCCCTCCCCCAGCCCGACCCACCCCCTTCCCCCTCCCCCTCCCTGCAACCCATCCCCTCACCACAACCCAACCCTGCCGGTAACCTCTCTCTCTCTCTCTCTCTCTCTCTTTCTCTCTCCTCATCCTCCTTGGCCGCGATGACGATATGTTGTCTCTCTCCCCCGATGCCGCTACCATGTTCGAGATCTTCCTCCCGAACCATCGCCAGTCGTTCCCTTTGTTCGGCGGCAGCGTCACCTCGAGTCAGAGACGGCGGCGTAGTGGTCCACTGCCTCTGCGAAACTCTAGAGAAACACCAGGTGGTTGGGGTCGGCTTCTCGTTTCGCCACCGTGACGATCGTCCAGCATCATCCAGCAGAAATTGAGAAAAAAATAAAAAATAAAAAAAATACCCATCTCGCCCAGCAACCCAAAATAAAATGGAAAAACCCCATGATCTAGATCTTGAATAAAACGAAGAACACTGCATCGGTAACCAAGATCAACCCCAAAACCATTCTCTTATCATTTTTGCCCATTTATGTCTTTTCTTCATTTTTTGAGGGGTTTCTTCAATTTAATGTAATTTTTTTATCTTTTATCAAAAATTGTTATTTTTGTTGGATGAATTTTGATGGGTTTGAATTGTTTGGGTGTACTGCCAATTTGGAAGCTTGGAAGCACAGAGGGGGAGGGGCTGGGTTGTGGGGAGGGGATGGGTTGCAGGGGAGGGGTTGGGTTGCGGGGAGGGGAGGGGAGGGGATGGGTTGCAGGGAGGGGGAGGGGGAGGGGTGGGTCGGGCTGGGGGGAGGGGATGGGGGTTGTGTTTTTGACCAAAAAAAACTAAAAAGAATTTTTTTTTTTGTAAATGATTTTTCTGTTTTTTTAATAAATTTTTTTTTTACACGTGGCAACTTAGGTGTTTAATCAAAGTTCAAATGAATGAAATTATGATGAAAAGACGAAAATATCCATGTCACATCATCAAAGATAACGGGTCACTAACAGAAAATCTAACGGAGGTACTAATTTGAAAGAAAATGAAAGTTGATGCATGAAATTGCAACTTTTTGAACTTGAGGTACTAACTTGAAATCCAAGGTAAAGTTGAGGTATTAAATTGTAATTTACCCATTATTATATATACAGAATTTAGATCATTTACCTACCTAGCCTGCCATTTAACGAAAAACAAAATTTCTAAACAGAATTTAGATCGATCATATAATTATCATTGATCGAAGTGTATTTGTCAAAGTTTGTATTTTTATGGCTAGCTTGGATGTACCAAAGAATGGTACAAACAAAAGAAAATTAATGCTTTTTTTATTATTATACCCAAGGAGTTTAATTTCGATTTCAAGAAAATTTTCAATAGAAATTTCGACGGAAATTACTATCAAAATACATAAATTTTGAATGAAACTTTAACATATGTTTATTTAACATATTATCTACTACATAGATAAAAAATATTAAAGAAATCAAATTATATATTAGGTTTCATGTAATATAAGGTGATTATAATGCGCACGGAAGACAAATACTGTTAAAAAAATGAGTCACTAATTAATAATTAATAACACCTCAAATTTATTTATATTACAATATCAAATAATGAATTAAATAAGTATTCAATACCACATAGAATTTCTAGTAAGTTCAAAATTGTCTTCAGTATCATCATATTATTGTGGGTCTTGAAATTTTTTTAAATTATCCCTGAATTTTATTTGGGAGTTGGGAAAATTTTTAAATTTTTTTCCATTATTTGTTTTTATTTAAAAACATTTTGGAAATTTATTTGAATGGATTTCATATTGGATGATTCCAATTATTAATGTTATTTAGAGGGCCAGGCTCCTTTGCGCATGAAAGATAAATGCAGGTGTAAAATTTTGGCCCTAGATAGTTCGATTAAATATTTAGATCTAATGAATGACAAAGATTAAAAAAAAAAAAACCAAATTCTTTTTTTATTTCTTTTTTTCCCCTCCCCCGTAACCAAGGAGTAAAATTTCGGATTCCATAGAAATTTCGATGAAAATTTCGATAAATTTTAAATTTCGATAAAAATTAGACAGAAACGACGGAAATTGCTATAAAAATACGAAAATTTTGAATGAAACTTAACCATATGTTTATTTAACTTATTATCTACTACATTGATAAAAAATATTGAAGAAACTAAATTATATAATAGGTTTTATATATGTAATATAAGATAAATATAATGCGCGCTAAAAGTACATACTGCTAAATAAAATTAGTATATTTTTTATACTCTATAATTTCTACACTAAACCCTATATATATACTCTATATACCATAATACTCTTTATACCATAATACTCTTTATACTCTATAATCTATACACTAAACCTTATATACTCTATATTCTTGAGAATATAGTAAAAGATATTAGAGTTTAGGCCATTTTTAATTATTTTTTATATAAAAATGTATTAGGATTTAGGGTTTAAAAACAACTCAACGAAACCCAAATTTTATTTTTTCTTTCCAATTACCCAAAAGCCCCAAACCTCAATCAAGCCTAAACCCCTTTTATTTTTTTCTTTTCTTTTTTTTTTCTTTCCTTTCTTTTCCTCCCATGACTCTCTCTTCCAATCTTCCCTTTGCTTTTTATAATGGGCCCCACGTATTAAGAATTTTTATGTTTAGCAATTAAGCCTCCATCTATTTCATTGAATGTCAATTGGCAACAGACCAAACTCATCAGCAATTAAGCCCATCTATTTCATTGAATGTCAATTGGCAACAGACCAAACTCATCGATCAGCAATTAAGCCTCCATCTATTTTTGGATGGCTGAGTGTGCATGGCTGACCGCGTTTTGAGTAGATTAATTCGTGGATAGGGAGGGTAGCACTGCCATAGTATCATTAATTCTTAATTAATTAACGATGTTTAGTCGTTTTCATAAAATGCCTTGTTTTTGAATTATTTTTAAATATTTCTTTTTCAAAATTGGCTACCAAACGTATTTTCGAAACTTAAAAACAATTTTGGGATTTTAAAAACAAAAAACTGGTTTTGAATAGAGTACCAAACAGGGCCTACATTTCCATGTGCAGGCAGCATGTGACGATCCAGCTACCTTGGTCACCAAACATGACTAAACCCGAACCACCACACCATATGGATGCTATACCTACAAAATTGTTTAACTATTTTTTTTTTTTGGGCTTTTTAAATCTCGATGAGTCTGATGAATAAAATATATAATTGTTTTTTCATAAACTTTCCATTTTGTCCTTGAACAGAATTTTAAAAACTTTTTTTTTTTGTCTAAATAAAAAACTAATTATTTTTTAGAAAATTGAAAATGTATTTCTAAATAATTTTTGTAATGAAAATATAAATTTTATACTTAAATTAAAAATATAAAAAATATTAATCGACCAAAAATGGTTGTGCCAAACACGGTGGTTGTGAAGTGTGTCGATGGTGGTGGCTGATAAGTGTGAAGGTGAGGTTTGATTATTCATTTTTAATTCTAAAATATTTTAGTTTATAAAATAAATATTTCTATGAAAAATAATTATTTCAATGTATTTTTCAAACATGATCAGGTTTACGATACTAATCTTTTCTGCTTGAACATCAGCATGCATCTTTCATTCTTTCCTTCCAGTCATGAATACTCATAGCTGATCGATGTAATGGTTAATGTAATTGGGTAGACATGCAAATAACCAAGCAAAGGCCGATAAGTTTACTGAGTATCTGTATGTAACTTTCTTATTTATGAAAATTGAGTATGTAAGTTTTTGGCAAGCAAATAAAAGAAGTATTTTTTAAATGTTTTATATATAAATTGACGAGAATATCTTTAGACTTAATAGAATATTGGATGAAATATAACGGCAAGTGCTACATTAGCACAATTTGCAAAGTCCGGGTGGTAATTGGCCAAAATTTGTTTTATGTGTGGTATTTGAACATGGAATGTAAAGTTTGAATGGTAAATGTGGAAAAAAAAAAATTATGATTTAACATAAATGGATTGTAACGACCCGACCCAAATTTTCACTGGAAATTTAAATTTTTATTTGACTATGGTTTTGAGAGGTTTTTTTAAAAGATGTTGAATTGTATTTGAAAGATTTTGAGATTTATTTGGAAAATAAAAAGGGTTTGGATTTAAAATTTTTACTTATTTTATTTTTGTTTTAATGTGGGGCTTGACCCAAAATTTGACTTTTAAAATAAATGAGATTTCGATTTTGACTTTGGGTCCGTTAGATAGGTTTCGAACCCACGATTTCATAGACACGTAGCACGCGTCGTTTCGAGTTACGGTTTGAAAGATACGGACACGTGAAGTGAGGGGCAATTTTGTAAATTTGTATAAGTGGGTTTTTAAAATACCCAAAATCAGAAATTCTTTGTGATTTCTCTCTCTCTCTCCAGAAAATTCTACACTCTTCTCCCTCCCCCTTTATCTCTCTCTCTCCCCCCCCCGGCCCCCCCGCACTCTCTCACTTCTCCCTCTCTCCCCGAGCTCACTCACCTCCCCCTCCCTTCTCTCACCGGCGCGGCCAGCTCCGGCCTACTCCCCGGCGACCAGCTACCCCACTGACCCAGTTTAGTACTGCTTTCCATCCTCAGACTGATGGTCAATCAGAAAGAACCATTCAAATTTTGGAAGACATGCTTCGTGCTTGTGTATTAGACTTCAAAGAAAGCTGGGAGGATCGATCATTTGCCATTGGTGGAGTTTTTCTATAATAACAGTTACCAGTGTAGCATCGAGATGGCACCGTATCAAGCTTTATATGGTCGACCTTGTAGATCGCCATTATATATGTTGGGTAGAAGTAGGTGAGAAAATTCTTTTAGCTCCTGATTTAGTGCGTGAAACTACTGATCAGGTTCAAATCATTCGAAAGCGTCTGCTCAAAGCTGTCAAAAACATTATGCTAATAGAAGGAGAACGCCATTCACATTTATAGAAGGCGATCATGTATTCCTTAGAGTTACACTTCATCATGGGGTTAGGAGGTTTGGTCAACAGGGCAAGCTGTCACCTCGCTATATTGGTCTGTTTGAGATTTTAGAAAGAGTTGGTGAGGTGGCTTATCGTTTAGCACTCCCTCCACAACTTGCTCGAGTTCATAATTTCTTTCATGTTTCTATGCTCCGCAAATACAAGCCTGACCCTTCCCATGTGTTGGATTGGGAGGATTTAGACATAATAGAGGATATGGCATTTTACGACGGACCTGTACGAATTTTAGATTCTCGAGACCAAGTGTTTCGTGGTAAGACCATTCCATTAGTCAAAGTGTTATGGAGGCATCATGGAGTCGAAGAGGCCACCTGGGAAAGAGAGACTACCATACGAAACATGTACCCTGAATTGTTTACATTGTATGGTAAGTAAGGAACAAATTTCGAGGACGAAATTTTTTTTAAGGAGGGTGAATTGTGATAACCTAGGTTTTAATTAAACCTTAAAAGTTAACTTGCATTGTTATTATTTGTTTATTGATGTTGAGTTGTGATTTTTGTTTTATTTTATTTTAAATGATAATTATATATATACATATATGTTTCTTTGTAAGTTTTGCAAGTTAATTTCCACTTTTCAGCACCCACTTCATTCATTAAGACAAAAGGTAATGAGATGGTTCTATCTCTTCTCTCTCCTCCCACACATGATGTGTATGAAGCTCTTGTTTATTGTGGTTCTTACAAATCATCCATTTCCTCTTATATATCCATTTATTTCTAGAATAATTTAGAAGGTTGACAAAAGAATAAAAAAAATTATTATAATGGTTAATCTTTCTTTTATTCCTATCCAGTAATTCCTCACACTTCTACCTACTCATTTCTTTTCTTGGTTCTACACAAGGAGTCTCCAGAATACCTCTCCCACCACCGAACCACCCCTTCATCTTCATCTATTTATTTTTCCTTTCTCTTTCTCACCCATTGTTCTCTCACTTAATTCTCCTTGTCTCTAAAAGCTTCTTCTTCCCATCTCCTTAGAATTTATCAAAAACTCAATAGAGTAATAGGAAAAATCAAGAGCTGCCATTAATTACAGTTTTGTCTCACTGAGTCACTCGTTCCTTCTCACTATTATTGTAGCTGAATTGGGGAGAAAATTGTGGATGATAACTTGTGGGTCTGGTAGCTCTTCTTGGGTACTTAGTTGCTAACTTTACAGACTTGAGGTAGGGAGAAAACAAAATTCTATTGTAGCTTTGACTCTAACTTAGTTGTGCATTCGGTTTGATTATTTATAATTTTATATAGATAGTGTTGATAATATTGGGTAATTCCTTTCGATGATTTTTTTTTTGGTGAAAATAGAGCAAGTATTTGTTATATATATATATATATATATATATATGAAACAGATTATAATTATAGTTTGGATATTAGTTTTATGAGTCGTTTTCATACAATCTCAAGCTTTCACTCTTATGGGTTAATTTGGGAAGTCTTTTGTTTGTATTTTCAGGGTGGAATTTGCTTTATTTGAGGTTATTAAATACTAATTTTTTGTACATAGGTTGATATTTGTTTTTCTTTGATACAAATCAGTACACTTATTTGAGTAATTAGTTGAATTAAGTTTGTTTGGAAGTAAGGATATTGATTATGGAAGGATAAATAAGAAAATTGTGGAAATTGGATTGAATATAAAGATGTTATGCCCGAAGAGTGGTTTAAGAAGGGATTGTGTCTCCCTAAGGTGAAAGACCCAAAACTTGATCAGGGTCCGCTTGTACAGGGTGTACTCATTGGCCAAAATCCGAGGCGGTTGCCGTGACCGATGATGAAAGCTCATGAATACGGCATTGGGCATTAACAAAGGAAAAGAAAATATCTATCATAAGCCTATTATTTAATTTTGTTAGATCAGTTTATCTTGTTTGATTTGAAACACTTGAAATTATATTTCTCCTATCTCTTTAACTGTTTGTGAGTGTTGTTCTTAATTGGTTGTGTTGGTTGTTGTTATAGATATGGATGTTTCATTTTACTCTCTTCATAGCTTTTCTTGAGACTGATTAAATTTATATATGTGTTTTACATTCTGAATGCATGCTAAGATAGAATCTTGGTTACAATGGATGGTTTTGTTGTACCTACTGAGCTTGTGGAGCTCATCCGGCCCTTTAATGTCATTATTTCAGGACAAGAGCACAGAGGTGAGATTAGTGATGTTCCTTAGTTATCCTGAGGAGATGAAATGTCAAGCTCCACTTTCTTTTGCTAAGCTTATGTGATATTTCTTTGGAAGAGAAGTTATAAGATCTATAAATGTTAAAAGCTAGCTTATTTTGAGATGCATATATGAAACCATGTTATGTACGTAAAGCTAGCTAAATAGTACAGATGTCTAATCTGATGTGGTTTTGGTACTACTATTATGTGGTGGATGTTTTGAACAGTGTCAAATGTAAAATATTGTGTTCTGTATAAAGGAAATCTTAAGAAATATTGATCCTTTCTACAGGTTATAAATTTTGGAAAAAAAAAACAAATGAAACTCCGTTAATTTTTTTTTTAAATCACATTTCTTTCCCTCAAATAATAAGTTTCGTTGTTTAGAAATGATTCTTTTAGTTCTTTTTTTTTAAAGGTGAGACAAACTTTTAATAGAGGTTAAGAGTATTATTTTTTTTTTTCATATTTCTAAATAAATCCACCACTTCAGTCATGTTCCGAGTTTTCGGAGCATGAAAATCGCCGATCTGACCGCTCGATTGGAGCAGATGCAGCATCAGCTAAATTCCAAGAGAGAGACTCGCGAGGCACAAGTGCAGACACATGTGAGTCAGATGCAGGCACAGGTGCAGGCACAGATGTAGGCAATGTTCACCTAGTACTTACCTGGTTTTACCGCGTCTACGCCGCCTCCGCCGCCAAGAAGGGATTCCATTGATGCTGACGACTTAGATTGACCACTAGTTATATATTAGTTATATATCGTTTGTACATATATAATTTGAATATAATTATGAATTTTTTGCTAATTTGTGTTAATATAAATTTATTAAATAAATTTTATGTTGTATTATATAGTTTTCGGATTAAAAGGTAAAATAAACGTTAAAATAAAAAAAATAAAAAAAAAAACCTTGGGCGACGAATACTTTCCGTCGCCTAAAACCACTTTAGGTGACAAAGGCATGATATCACTTTAGGCGACAAAAATGAATATCCGTTGCCTAAAACCACTTTAGGCGACGAAGATGGTTCGTCGCCCAAGGCAACTGATATTATTTGTTGCGTAAAACCACGTTTCGTCGCCTAAATGTACCCTTAAGGCAACGAATTTCAAGATTTTGTCGCCTAAAGTCTTGAGTGACTAACTTTGGCAGACAAAATTTGGGCAACGAAAATTCGTCACCTAAACTGTTTTTTTTTTTTTTTTTTTGTAGTGTAGCTGCACACACACATACGATCCTGTAAAGAGGGAAATAGAATGGGAACATTAATTTTTATTCTTATATATATATATATGTACGTATAATCAAGGAGTTTAGTTTTGAAATTTTTGTTTTTCGGAGGGGAGGAAATTTTATAACAATTCCATAAGTTTCTTGGAAAGATTTCGATGATTTCGCGAAATTTAGCTTGCTTCCAACTTGTAAATCCAGCAAAATTTTGCGAGAAATTGTAAAAATTTCATTTTTTCACCATTTTAGTAACATTTTGGTTGTTATTTGAAACCCATTAAATTACAATACAAACTAAAAGCAGAGAAAAATGTTAAATTTTGAGAAGTACCAGTAAGCTAACAGTTAGCTTACTGGAAGCAATGAAGATCGAAAGTATGAGCTTGGAAGAGTTCAATGTCGTAACAACCTGAAATCGGAGACAATTGATGAGAAATGTCGTGCATTGAGTGCCACAAGCTTGCAACCCTCAAGCTGTCATTCATGTCTTGGCATGGGCTTCCTCAGAAGAAAGCTTTCACCCAAGTTATGTCTTACTCATATAAACAAGGTAGGAAGGGAAAGGAAACCCTCTGATGAAGATAAAATCTCCCAATCAGTGATCATAGGCGGTCGGCCGCCGACCCATAGTCCTAAAATCCAAAAGAGTGGCCCCACTCAAGCATGCAATTTTACTGAGAAAATAAAAATCAAAGAGAGAGGGTGAGGTCGCGAGAAGAAGAAGAAGAAAGAAGAAATTAAGAAAAAAAAAGAAAGAGAAAGGGAGGGGGGGTCACGAGCAAGGTATAAAATTTCGTTTTTTTAACAACAAACCAAATAATTTTCGCTCAGATTCGGCCAAATTTTTGGAAATTTTTGAAATTTCTTGAAATTCTCAAAATTTCGGCGAAAGTTTTGGCTTGGAGGTAGAGACCAGCGGGAGAGAAGGGAGGAATAGGCGAGACAACCTAGACGTCGGAGGGCGCACCGATGGTAGATCAAAGAGAGATTTAGAGGGTGATTGAGGGGGGAGGAAAGAGAAGAGATAGGGGAAGGGAGATGAGATCGGGGGAGGGAGGGAGATCGAGGAGGAGGGAGAGATGGGGGAGGAAGAGGAGATGCGATGCGACAGTGGTTTTGGTCAAAAGTGGAAGTTTCAGGAAATTGGTTTTGCTGATGAGTTTGGTGGCGGGTTGTTGATGAGTTTGGTCTGCTGCCAAAAATAGATGGAGGCTTAATTGCTGATGAGTTTGGTCTGTTGCCAATTGACATTCAATGAAATAGATGGGCTTAATTGCTGATGAGTTTGGTCTGTTGACAATTGTCATTCAGTGAAATAGATGGAGGCTTAATTGCTAAACATAAAAATTCTTAATACGTGGGGCCCATTATAAAAAGCAAAGGGAAGATTGGAAGAAAAAGTCATGGGAGGAAAAGGAAGGAAAGAAAAACAAAAAGAAAAAAAAAAGAAAAGAAAAAAAGAAAAGGGGTTTAGGCTTGATTGAGGTTTGGGGCTTCTGGGTAATTGGAAAGAAAAAATAAATTTTGGGTTTTCGTTGAGTTGTTTTTAAACCCTAAATCCTAATATATTTTTATATAAAAAATAATTTAAAATGGCCTAAACTCTAATATCTTATACTATATTCTCAAGAATATTATAGAGTATATAAGGTTTAGTGTATAGATTATAGAGTATAAAGAGTATTATGGTATATAGAGTATATATATAGGGTTTAGTGTAGAAATTATAGAGTATAAAAAATATACTAATTTTATTTAGCAGTATGTACTTTTAGCGCGCATTATATTTATCTTATATTACATATATAAAACCTATTATATAATTTAGTTTCTTCAATATTTTTTATCAATGTAGTAGATAATAAGTTAAATAAACATATGGTTAAGTTTCATTCAAAATTTTCGTATTTTGATAGCAATTTCCGTCGTTTCTGTCTAATTTTTATCGAAATTTAAAATTTATCGAAATTTTCATCGAAATTTCTATGGAATCCGAAATTTTACTCCTTGGTTACGGGGGAGGGGAAAAAAAAGAAATAAAAAAAGAATTTGGTTTTTTTTTTTTTAATCTTTGTCATTCATTAGATCTAAATATTTAATCGAACTATCTAGGGCCAAAATTTTACACCTGCATTTATCTTTCATGCGCAAAGGAGCCTGGCCCTCTAAATAACATTAATAATTGGAATCATCCAATATGAAATCCATTCAAATAAATTTCCAAAATGTTTTTAAATAAAAACAAATAATGGAAAAAAATTTAAAAATTTTCCCAACTCCCAAATAAAATTCAGGGATAATTTAAAAAAATTTCAAGACCCACAATAATATGATGATACTAGAGGTGTCAAACGGGCCGGCCCGGCCCGGCCCGACCCGTTTAAGTTGAGTCCATCGTGCTTTCGTGCCGTGCTCGGGCCGGCCCATATAGTTAAGACCTAAGCCCAGCACGGCCCATGGCCCGCGGGCCATTCGTGCTCGTGCCGTGCCTTAAACGGGCCGGCCCACGGACCTATTTTTATTTTTATTTTTTATGGTGATAAAACTAATCTTATGATATTTTTTCTTATTCATAATTAAATATTAACATTATTTTTCATGAAAATTGAATATTTTTGTTGAAAAATTCTTTAAAAATAGAAAAAACAATGTTAAAATAGTCGTGCCTAATTCGGGCCCATTTCGTGCTCGTGCTCGTGCCGTGCCCGATGGGCTAAAAACTTCGGCCCAGCCCGGCCCATTTAATCGTGCCGTGCCGTGCCGTGCCTATTTTAATCGTGCCGTGCCGTGTCGTGCTCGGGCCGGCCCGACCCGTTTGACACCTCTAGATGATACTGAAGACAATTTTGAACTTACTAGAAATTCTATGTGGTATTGAATACTTATTTAATTCATTATTTGATATTGTAATATAAATAAATTTGAGGTGTTATTAATTATTAATTAGTGACTCATTTTTTTAACAGTATTTGTCTTCCGTGCGCATTATAATCACCTTATATTACATGAAACCTAATATATAATTTGATTTCTTTAATATTTTTTATCTATGTAGTAGATAATATGTTAAATAAACATATGTTAAAGTTTCATTCAAAATTTATGTATTTTGATAGTAATTTCCGTCGAAATTTCTATTGAAAATTTTCTTGAAATCGAAATTAAACTCCTTGGGTATAATAATAAAAAAAGCATTAATTTTCTTTTGTTTGTACCATTCTTTGGTACATCCAAGCTAGCCATAAAAATACAAACTTTGACAAATACACTTCGATCAATGATAATTATATGATCGATCTAAATTCTGTTTAGAAATTTTGTTTTTCGTTAAATGGCAGGCTAGGTAGGTAAATGATCTAAATTCTGTATATATAATAATTAACTGATGAATTCCACCTGTTATTTATTTTTCTTTTCTTTTCTTCAAAGCAATAAAAAACAAAACTTGTGGGTGCAGGAGTTTAATTTGACCGCAAATATAGCAGGGAAATGCGTGTATTTGAGCACAACACAAACGGTTGCGTGTTACTCAAAACGCGGTCAGCCATGCACACTCAAGATCCATTCCGCTTCCATGCAGAGCTAGCTATTTTGGGAAAATGCTAGCACTATATTACCATGCAAATCTTCCATGTATCATCTCATCTCTCTGTCGATCTTTCTCACTCTGTGGGTACACCTTTTCATAATCTCCCTCCGTTCTGGCTCTGTGATTCTCATAGAGTGGTTCGGAGGGCCGGCCGGACACCTGAATAAAAAAGAAAATGGTAAATAAAGCCGTTATAACGGGGGTATCCCTGTTACTGGTGGTGGGTGTGGCCATCGCAGCGGTGGTGGCAGTGGTCCACATAAAGAACTCCAAGCCTGGAAGTGAGAGCCTCTCCTCCCAGATGAAGTTGGTGACCCAAATGTGTAATTACACAAACTACCAACCCGAATGCCAGCAAACCCTCAGCCCCGTGGCCCAAAACAGCAGCGCTCAGTTCCAGGACTACGTGAAGGCCACACTGCTGGCCGTCTCCGATAAGACGAAGAAGGCCTTAAACATGTCGGAGTCGCTGTTGGTGGAGGCCAGCAACGGCACCCGCACCAAGCTGTCCCTGGAGGAATGCAATGACATGTTTAAGGAAGCCCTTAACGACATCCAGGCCGTGTTCTCGTTCGTGGGTGATGCCGACTTGCACACCATGGAGGACCGCCTGCTGGAGCTGAAGATCTGGATCAAGTCCGTCATCACCTACTCCGGCACGTGCCTCGACATCATTCCTGAGGAGGACCACAAGGTTTATGACCCCATGAAATGGAGCATCAAGAACGTGACTGCCATCACCGACAACGCCCTAGCGATTGTGGGCGAGGTGTCGAGCATTCTGAAGCTGTTGGGCGTGGAGTTAAACGAAAAGGCCCTCAACCGTCGACGTCTGATGGGAGCAGTGGACGAGAGCGAGAGGGGAGGGTTGCCGGGGTGGTTGTCTAGCAAAGACCGGAAGTTGATGGCGCAACAAAACAACGGGAGGTTGAAACCGAACGTGGTGGTTGCCCAAGATGGCAGTGGGCAGTTCAAGTCCATCAAGGACGCGCTCATGATGCACCCGCAGAAGCGTTTGAAGGAGGGTGAAAAATTCGTGATCCATGTCAAGGCTGGAGTGTACGACGAGCAAGTAGTGGTGGAGAAAGATATGAAAAACACCTACATTTACGGCGATAGCCCCAGACGCACCATCGTGACTGGAAACGAAAGCGAGAAAGGAACAGGAAAAAGTATATCCCTGAGCGCCAGCTTCACAATTTATGGAAACAATACCATTATCAGGGACATGGGATTCGAGAACAAGGCCGGTCCAAAGGGAGAACAGGCCGTGGCTCTGCGGGTACGAGCAGACGCAGTCGCCGTCTTCAACTGCCATATAACCGGATTCCAAGACACCTTGTACCTGCAATATGGACGGCTCTTCTTCCGCGACTGCAAGATCTCCGGACACGTGGACTACATCTTCGGTGATGCTCTTGTGGTGATCCAGAGGTCGCAAATTGTTGTGAGGAAGTCAGATCTTCCGAACCAGAACATGGCATTCATTACTGCTCCAGCGAGGCAGGAAGAGCATGAACCAGGGGCGATCATACTCCACGGCTGCACGATTACGGCGGAGCGGAAGCTGCTCCTGTCGAGGTCCCAGGTGAACGTGTACTTGGGGAGGCCGTGGAAGAGATATGCAAGGGCGGCTTTCATGGAAAACGTAATCGGAGGCTTTGTCAAGCCGGAGGGGTACTTGGAATGGCAAGGTACGGGTGGCCCCAACACTCAAGACTCCTTCTTCGGAGAGTACAAGAACCAAGGATCCACCGTCGACATGTCCAAGAGGGTCAAGTGGAGGAGGTATCCAGAGAATGGGAAAATGCCGAAGGGCTTCGTCGGAGAGATGCCCAAGCAGATCGCTCAACAGTTTACTGTCGCTACAGGACTCGAGCCAGATAAAAATGGTAAATGGTTGAGCTCTAATTGGGTCAGGTCCACCGGTATTCCGTTCGACGCTGGCTTCATTAGTGGCTAACTTATTATGCCCTAATTAAACCACAGAGGAGAAGAAGAACAACAGCAACAAGCTAGAGATCGACTATATATGTATTCATCATGCTTCTTCATCAAGTTATTCATTGCTAGCTGTTGACAGATTGATCCATTCATAATTCATTCATTCACTTCATTATCTATTTATCTTTTTTTTTTTTTTTCTGCTCTAAAAAGAAAATCTATATATATAGAGGGAGAAGGAAAAGAAGGTTAAACATTCAAAATACCCTTCATTAATTCAAAGTTCAATCAAAATAAATTTCATTAAATATATATGGGTAAAATGGTAAAACAATCTTTTAATATTTATAATTTTTAAAAGAATGAAAATAAGAATGCTAATATTCTCACCCCCTTGTTGACAGATTTATCCAACATAATTTTACCTTGTAGGTATAAAATTATTTTTCTGCTATTGCCAAAAATATCAAGACCATGATTCAACGATATACCCAAACTTCCATTGTAGCCTTGTAGGAGTGGAATCATTGCAGGATTCACTTTGTTACTTGTTCTTCCAAGTTGTAGATCAATTTTTAATTTGTTTCCATATCGAAACACCAGTAGCAACTCCATGTGGAACCATTGTCTGCAGGTTTTCAACTATGCTAGCAAGGAGAGCATCCTAATTAAAGTGAAGATAGGTAGCCAACCAAAAAACATCGCCGGTAATACCATGGTATACAATATAAAGATAAGACCAACAAAATTTTCCAAAAAAGGGAAGAAAAAGAAAGAGCATTGCGTGGTTGTCCTACACAAAAAACAAATTTGAAATTTTTTATAAGAGAGTTCTCTCCAATGTTCATTTGATTGTCAATTACCCAAAAAATAATATACTCAAATGAATGATGATATAAGAAAAAGGAGCTAGAGAAGACGATTCTAAGGTTTATTGAATTTAGACTGTTGTAAGGAGGTTGGTGAGCAGGGAGTGAGTGAGTAAAGTATCTTTATTTTATTTTTTTTAGTCAAGTCCTTTGATGTCATTTAACAAAAAAATAAATTTGTCATTATTATTATTTTCATAAAATGTAGGTGGAAAAATAAGACAAGGGGTGAGAATATAACCACTCTACAAATAAAACTATGCTTCCCTCTCTCTCTGTATGCCTTTCATAATTTCTATTTAATCTTTTGAAGTGGCTAGTGGGTTTTAGATTTCCTTCTCATTATAGTTTTATGTTATTTTTAAATGTTTGTAATTATTGGGTTTTGGTTGTTTCTTAATTCCAGCTGACCCAACGTTTATGGACTGTAACTCAAAAATCATCAAAATTTGTATTGTGGTGTTGAACAAAATTGTAAATAAATAATAATATTACTCAATATAATTTCACCTAAATTCATTTAAGGAATAAGGGTTTTATTATTTTGGGTACCACCCATTCAAGATGGAGTACATCTCTTAATTACAATTCCTTGACTCAAGAGAATATCCTTTGATTTCAATTTGCAATGAAACCAACAGATCACTTTGTGAGTGTTTGGATTTTCAATAAGTGAAAGACCTATTGAAAGGAATTTTTTAGTGAAATTCAAGGAATTTCGGTTAAGTGTTTGAAGTTTGTTTTCGACTGCGGTTGCACCCATTTTTAGGTTGCCTACGTATCCATTGCAGGATCAAACCATACGTAGTTCCAAGAGTTTGGATTTTAAATGGATGAATGACCCATTTAAAAGGTTTGCGTAATTTGGATAGTGATTTGTGTAATTTGAGTAGGGTTTAGGACCCTTGGATTTGACTTGAGAAATTAATTTGTGACTTTTGTGTATGGAATTAATTTCTAGAAAATTTGAATGGATTTGATTTGTACCTAAATTTTGGTAGGTTGCCTACGTACCCATGACATGATCAAACTGAATGTTTGAGAATTTGAGAGATTTGGATTTGGTTGTGGTTGTACCTAAATTTAGATATAGGCTGCCTACGTATCCTTGATGAAATCAAACCGAACGTAGTTCATTGAAGAATTTGACTTTGTTGGCTTTGTGCCACTTTGGAGTTGAGTTTAGAATTTGGATTTGAGAGATTTGGTTTTGTACAAATTTGAGAGAGATGATTTTATACCATTTGAGAAAATTGGTTTTGTACCATTAGTGTTAAATGAGGGATCCTCCTGTGGGACTCACATGGGTCGTTTTATGTCGATTTGAATCATTTATTTTTTATATCTTCATTGATAGATCATCGTTGCAAAAAATCAACTAAATCGGAAACCGTTTATCCGTTTGATTAAGCGGACAAAGTTTAGGTGTTTATAGACGAACTTGTTGTTCGTCCATTTATTTGATCTAAATTAGATATCTTAATGGTCTCCGATTTAGCTGATTTTTTATAGAAATGATCTATCAATAGAGATGTAAAAAATGGACAGTTTTGATTGACACAAAACAACTCGTGTGGGCCCCACATGAGAATCCCTCATTTAACACTAAATGAGGAATCACTTATTGGAAGGCCCTTGAAACTCTATATATATAAAAGTTCAAAAAAAGTTCATTAAATTTTATATAGAATTATGTGGAATCTATGGAAATTATTGAGAATCTATAACAATCTATAATTTCTTTAAAATCCAAATTAAATATACCTTAAGTTGAAAGAAATAAAAATTAGAAACTGACCTTTCACAACTTGACTCATCATCATTATCTCTCCTCATCCAAGAGAGGACTTGCCCCACACAAACAAGTGGATTTCATTAATATGTTATCTCTTAACTTAGACATTATAAAGATAACAATATCCATAATTGATTGCCTAATTTTCTAACAAAATAAATGCTAAGAGCCTCAAATTGAGAGAGAGAGAGAGAGAGAGAGAGAGAGAGAGAGTTCAAATGTGGAATAACATTTCACTCATAAATCCCACCTGTCACTATTGATGTTACTTAACTACTTAACTTGAAGTTAGAATCTGAAATTCTCGCATCCTTAACACACAGCTATTCTCCAATAACCTAACAAAACAAGTAAAAGAACATATAGGGCATTTCAGCCATAGTACTAGTGGTGTTTTTTAGAAAGAGAAAAAGAAATATTTTGGTCTACTTCAGATTAACAGATGATATTGATGAAATATACAAGGCTATGAGCAAAGCCCAAAAGATATGGTGGAAATGCAAATCTCTGGACCCAAAACTGTCTGGACTGGAGGGGACAGGTTTCTTTTTTTTGTTTTTTTATTGGTCCGAGAAGGGGACGGGTTAACATATCTAACAAAAAGCTACCTTTACCCTAAGAACCTTCTTACAAGAAAAAATAAATGTAGGGCCACACTCGTTTTCACTTTGTTTAATGGCTAATGCTTACCTAACATATTCAATATGGAAATTTGATAAATAAAGCAAATCTTCCTTTTACCACTTTTAAGTATTTGGTTCATCTCTCTTTACCACTTAGTTAGGCAGTCTGTTTACCCATTAAAAAGTCCTTGAAAGTGACCCAATTCAATTCTGAATTGTAAATGCTTGGACATGTAGAAATTTGGGGCATTGTTTACTCCCAACCACACGGGTCTCTTTCTTTTCTTGCAAGCCAGAAACGTAGGCAAATTGAAATAATTTCAATTGGCTGTAGAGGAGATAGATAAACGTTTTTTTTTACCCCCCATTATTGGGTGAATTAATTAAATTCCAAGGTTAAGTAATAAAATATTTGATATGCCGTAGTCCAGGGTCTAACATCAATTGGATACCAATACTAGAATTGGAAACAAAAAAGAATTGAGATTCTTGGTATTGCAAGAAATGGTTAGTGAAGTTTTGGATTTTGTCTGTTTATGATCATTGGTTTCCCGTTTTGGCCCAAATGGTTCAATGGCTCCTATAGAAGAAAGGTTTGTTGCCCATAACAGATACCTGACACACCCATAAAAAACAGTGAAGATTGGGTGTGTGCCAGAATCTGGTCAAGAAGAAAACAAGGTATCAGAAAAGAATCTTACCCCATCATTCTTTTTCAATTCAATTTCAATGGATACTGTACTAGGTTGCAGAAACAGCATGTGACTGAATTACTGGGTCATCCTTATTTTCCCCAAAATTGATAAAAAAGGGTGTGATTTGGTTCCGGTGACATGGACATGAATGTTTTCCCAAAGTTGTGCGGGTGGAGTTGGGAGGAGAACAAGTTGTTTGAACTGGCTTTGGCTTTGATTGATGAACAAGACCCGCATCGCTGGGAAGTAGTTGCAGCCTTGTTTGGAGGCAAAAAGACTGCAGAGGATGTACAGAAACGTTATGTCATTCTTTTGGAGGATTTGCAGGTTATAGAATCTGGTAAATTGGATCACAAACTGGGAGAGGTGCACAATTATGTTCATGTGGATCACTGTACTTAATCCCTGTGCTGGACTGACGAAAATAACAAGTATGTATAATCTTTTGTTTATGGAATTCATTAGCTTTTGCCGTTTGAAAGTTATAGATTGTTTTGCCCTTCTTGCATTCTTTTCTTTGGTCATTCTTCATGATCCAAATGTCATTCACAGTTTAAATAACTTTACATTTTAAACTAGAGTTCTACAAATATAACATCCCCCCATTACCACTCTTTTCTTTAGATTTTTCCTCTTGGGACTTAGCCTTCCTCTGATTTGCTGTGTAATACCACTTTTGAATAACTCTGCTTTATTTCTTTTTTCCCACTCAAATAATGCTAACTTTAATGTGGAAATGATAAGATTGTAGAAATAAAATCGATGTGGCTTGACATTCCATATAATCTATGTGCTCAAGTAGTCTTCAGGTGGAGGTCTTGAAAAGAGATCCAGTGATAAGCTAATTGTTGTAGAGATTGCAGAAAAGAAAATCAAATAAACATATTAGTAAATTACAAAGTGGGAAGTTGTATTATCATATTGACCTCTTGATTATACATTCTTTGGCCAATTGTTTCTTTAAATGTTGTGGTTGAACTCACTCACACACATGTTGTTGGATGACGACTTATCAATCATGATGGTATTATATCCTTTGCTGTAAAAGAATGCTTTTATTTGTTTTTCATTAATTGGTGCACTCTGTATCATTCATATGTAACTTTGACAGGTAGATCTCCTTCCTATAAGATGGCTAGTTTGCTTCAGTCAAAATTGGATACTTCTTTAAGCAGTTGCATTGGAAAATGTTGGGTTTTCACTGATTTTGGAAAATGTTCTGCAACAGTTTGCTGGTTCAGTTGGACTTGAATTAATGTGTAGGACCAATTGTTATCCTTTGAAGCCTTCTCGTTCTAGTGCATAACCTGCTCTTGAAGTAAAGCTGCTGATCATTGTAAGTGTAACACTTTAAAAGCTCTGTTTAGCAGCTTGTAAATATCACCTTTCTCTTCTTGCAATACAGAAGCTGTTGGTGAAATTCAAGTCAGATATGAGATTGTTCCTCCAAACTCTAAATAGCACTCTCTCTCTCTCTCTCTCTCTCTCTCTCTCTCTCTCTGTGTCTGCATTCTGATGATTCAAAGAATTAGTATACACCCTCACTTGGTAGTTACGGCCGGGGCACTGATCTCCTCTGTCTTTAATGAGAATTAGTAGACACAAAGATGTCTGGGAACATTACATGACTATTCTTGCCATCTGTTATGTGGTTAACAGGTTACCATACATTTCACTTTCTGAACAATGTTGTGCCATCAGTGAAATCAAAAGTTTAATAAGAAAAACATATGGGTGTATTAAGTAGAAGAAACTATATTGATTGACGAAGACAATGGAAGCAGGATTACAGTCAACCGAATTAATGACAGAAAACTGTTCAATTCATAAATCACAATTGTTCTCTTTCTTTTGCCCTTATTATATTGCTACACCCCCAACGGATCCCTAGTTGATTGAAGTGGTAACTGGACCCTCCTGATCTTCAATATCAAATTATGTTTTTCCAAGTCAATGTTCTGTTATGAGGAATGTGCATGCTTCTGAATCTTGATTGTATTGGTGGGAAAATTAAGCATAATGGTTTAGGTATTGTTTGCTTGAATGGGCTTAGTCATTGCTACCATAATATGCATGTATGTTTGAATTACTGATCAAGATCAAAAATTGCAGAATGCTCAGATAATTCTGAAACCTCTAATATACTATATCTATAAGATATTTGTTATCAAGATTCAAGAAAATGATCAATTACCAATATTGCTCCTAACTTGAAATCAGTAAAAAACAGAAGAAAAGAACAGATGTAGTTTCAAAAGCCTTCTTAGCCTGCAATCTCTGTTGAATGAGAAAGATAACTAATTCTTGTAATGATCATTTTGATAGGCATGATCATGCCTGTGGTTGGCAGAGAGATCGATTTATGATTCGAAATCTCCATCTTTACAACACCAAATGAGAGGGCCACAACGGCTCTTTGTGATATGCAGATCAGATTGAAAGTCAAGCAATGTCTAGACAAGTATAGCAATGTCTAGACAAGTATAGAAAAAATAACATGAGGTAGAAAAAGTAATTAAGGAGGTGTGATGAGTGAAAAAGGAGGAGAAAAGGAAGAGGGAGCCCAGCTAGCCAGGGAAGAGGCAGTGCATGAGTAGAGCCACAACAGCTCTATTTGCTGTTGGGACACTCCATCCATGCTCTACCTCTTCCCTAGCTGTCTTATTAGTCTCTTTCACATTTCTCATTTTCTCCCCCTATATTACCTCTTATTTGCATTTGGCACCCAATATATCCTCAGATTCAGCTCCTCGATCTAAACCAATAGGGAGAAGCACCTCTTAATTGCCTCCATCTGCTTTCATTTGTGACAAGCCCAGTCAACTTGTGGATATTATATATGTCCCTTGCTGTTCTTAGTTTGTACATACATGTGCATATACCATGCCAAATATATAGGCCAAGCGTAATCGTACACGCATGTACTACCCAAATCCAATTTAATGACCAGGATTACAATGTGGTAGTACGTACTACCGCTTCTGTGTACTAACTGGAATTAACAAGAAAGATGAAGAATTAACAAGTTAGAGTCAAAGAGATGAGATGTACTACACTCCTGGTGGTAGTACTCGCAACTCACAACCTCCTGGTCCAACTCATCAAACATCAATTATTACCAAAATGGAGGGAAAAATAGAGTATTTTAAAAAAAATTTGCT
Source organism: Dryas octopetala (assembly GCF_963921425.1). Taxonomy (NCBI): domain Eukaryota; kingdom Viridiplantae; phylum Streptophyta; class Magnoliopsida; order Rosales; family Rosaceae; genus Dryas; species Dryas octopetala. The sequence goes on from NC_141371.1 coordinate 21,190,579, forward strand.
TTCTTGCCGTTTCATTTCAAAAACAAAAAATTTGCATTCTTCATTATTCTTAATTGCGATACATTAATTTCTTGAATTTCTTTTGGGACCTTTTCCAAAATCAAAATTAAAAATAAATCATTTTCTCACACAACAGAAGACAGGTAACTGATTTGAATTGTGAAACCTGAGAAAGAGATTATATATGGTGGAAAAAAAGGGAAATAAGATTAGGGGTCCATGACAATTACATTTCCATGTGCAGGCAGCATGTGACGATCCAGCTACCTTGGTCACCAAACATGACTAAACCCCAACCACCACACCATATGGATGCTACACCTACAGAATTGTTTAACTAATTTTTTTTATTTTTTTTTTATTTTTTGGGCTTTTTAAATCTTGATGAGTCTGATGACAAAAATGATGGGTTAACGTTGTATGACTTATTGTAGATTTCACCAGCTCATACCGTCATGCCTACTGTCTGCAAAAACGTGGATAGGTAAAACAATGAAGTTGTTAGCGAGAGTGACAAATTGCACAAGTAACATGAATTCGGATATAGCAGGCCAATAAGCTATGGGTCAACAGGCGAACAAGAACTTTGGGTTGGAACCATAGTATTTAGTTCGAACATCCCAACGAGGGGTGAATATACACTATGGGCTAAATGGACTGTGGCCCATGCAATTCATTTTTTCTTAGGCTATTTTATACATTCACCATTCAGATTTTGTATTATGTACGCAAATACCATTCATAAAATTTTTTTTTGACCAATTGTCACCCATATATACTTTCCAAATGGTGCTAATATAGCACTTGCCATTATATTTTATCCCGAAAATATGTAACGGCAGGTGTCAGATTAGGACCATTTACAAAGAATGAGTGTCAGTTGGCTAAAAACAATTTTATAGGTGGTATTAATGAGTGTCAGTTGGCTAAAAACAATTTTATAGGTGGTATTAATTTACACATTTAGGACTCGTTTGGTATGTTGGACTGTATTGACTAATTTCTGTCGGATAGTATTAATCTGTTATAAAAAGTACTAACTGTTTATCCAAAATATTATCAGGCATTTGGTACTGTTTCGGATAAACAGTCAGACTAAATTATACTGTTTTTGGTGCTCTGCCAGATAGCAGTGGATCATACTCTTTTTTTTAATTCTTTGATAATTTAGTGAAAATTAAAGAAAAACACCGCCCAAGCAAAACTTTGAAGAAAAAATCATAACCTAATTCCCAAAAAAATGATCTATTGAATAAATCTAAAAGAAAATATAAGAAGAAATAATCAGATACCATGCATAGAAGAGGAAATATATAAAGAAAGAGAAGATGAAGAGAGAAGAACAAAGAAGAAGCAAGAGGAAGCATATTCGAGAGAGAGTGAGAGAGATGGATACCTGGAGAAGAGCGAAGAGAATAATCTGTGGAGAATATAGCATAGAAGAACCCTAGGGAGAAGAAGATGAAAAGAGCATCTGTTGATTTTTAGCGTGTTTTTGTTTTCCCAATTTTTTTATAATTAAGCGTGTATTATCTAATCTCAGGTGTGTGGGTTGTATTAGTTAGTCAGGTAAGGAGAGTATTAAAAGCCCAGTCCGGTTTACATAGTCAGATAATTAAATAATACAAGTTGACACCAAACAAACTATTTACTCCTATCCAGAGTCTAATACAATGTACCATAAAATCTGAGTGATAAATGTGTAAAATAGAGAATTTTTTTTTTCATAAACTTTCCATTTTGTCCGTGAACAGAATTTAAAAAACTTTTTTTTGTCTAAATAAAAAACTAATTATTTTTTTAGAAAATTGAAAATGTATTTCTAAATAATTTTTGTAATGAAAATATAAATTTTACACTTAAATTAAAAATATAAAAAATATTAATCAACCAAAAATGGGTGTGCCAAACACGGTGGTTGTGAAGTGTGTCGATGGTGGTGGCTGATAAGTGTGAAGGTGAGGTTTGATTATTCATTTTTAATTCTAAAATATTTTAGTTTGTAAAATAAATATTTCTATGAAAAATAATTATTTCAATGTATTTTTCAAACATGATCAGGTTTACGATACTAATCTTTTCTGCTTGAACATCAGCATGCATCTTTCATTCTTTCCCTCCAGTCATGAATACTCATAGCTGATCGATGTAATGGTTAATGTAATTGGGTGGACATGTAAATAACCAAGCAAAGGCCGATAAGTTTACTGAGTATGTAACTTTTTTATTTATGAAAATTGAGTATGTAGCTTTTTGGCAAGCAAATAAAAGAAGTATTTTTTAAATGTCTTATATATAAATTGACGAGAATATCTTTAGACTTAATAGAATATTGGATGAAATATAACGGCAAGTGCCACATTAGCACCATTTGCAAAGTACAGGTGGCAATTGGCCAAAATTTGTTTTATGGGTGGTATTTGAATACGGAATGTAAAGTTTGGGTGGTAAATGTGTAAAAAAAAAAAATAAAAAATTATGATTTAACAGAAAATGGATGGAATGTAACAGTAAGTGCCACATTAGTACTATTTGCAAAGTATGGGTGACAATTGGCCACAATTTTCTTTATGGATAATGTTTGCATACATGGTGCAAAGTGTAGCGGATAAATGTGCAAAATAGCTTTTTTATTAAGTTTTCCCTAAGTAAGATAACCAAATTACTTTTGGACTCCAGCCCATCTCTCTGGCCTAACCAATCTTCTCAATTCCATACATAGACGCAATGGAGATAGGTCATAGGTCCAATCTTATAGGCATACATAACGAAAGTAAAAATAGTTTTTTTTTTTTCTTTTTTCCAGTTTTTTTATTAATTATTATTTATTTGTTTCTTATTTTACTAGCTACTATGAAATGTTATAGCCAAAAATGTACTAGCCACGTGTACGGCCAAAATTGGCTTACAACTTTGGACCTTTTTCTGCACTATTAAGATCCGGTCGTGCCACTGACTTGGGCTCTTTTGGGCCTAAGGTCAGAAAGTTTGTGTTTTGGGTTTTGGGCTTAGGAGCAGACCCAATTGACTTTTTAGCAAACAGATTGTTCGACCGAGTGGGAGCCAAACTAGATCTAAATTCTTTTCTTGCCTACTCTGGCTAGGACTATACTAATCTATGCACTTGATGATGGTGTGTGTGAAATCAAAGAAGGTAACAGTTGGTTGCAAGCAAAGTGGGCTTAAATAAAAACAGAATTCTTTGAAACGAATATAAATCTTAACTCAGTTGTACTAGGTATATACACAATAGTAGTTCTCACTATGAATCTAACTAACCTGGTGCACATATTTTAGGTATGGAAACAACATTGCAAGAAAAAGAAAGCATGTTTCAGTGATAGAGAAATAAATACTATAAGCTAATGGGGAAAACCTTTAGCATAGCTAAATACAAACAGACTTACTAAAAAAAATATCAAAATATAAATAAGGCTTTTGCAATCGAAAATAACACTGTAGCTAAAAATATGAAAAGAAGTTTCTAAGTAGATCTGAATTTTGGTAGTGTCTAGATATATGTGTGCTCTAGGATTCTTTTTCCATCTTTTGTGCTACTTTTTATAGGGAAGGTCACTTGTCCTCCAAGTTTGTCCGTTTCTATATTTGTGATGTGTATAGGGTATGATGGACACTGAATACAAATACGTACGATTGTGACAACTTGCAGGCGTAGTGATTATTACCCTACTTGATGAGTTGGCATTTGAAAAAGTTGTTGACCAAAGTTCTTCTTCTCGATTCGCAACTATTGAGTTCATGGGTTGGTTGTTACTCAAAGCACATAGTTTCGGCCGTCAACCTTTGCGCCTTCTGGGCCTCTTCTTTGTTTTAACTAGGTTGGGCCGCCCAATACGTCCTGTTTATTGTCCAGTGCTTGTCACATGTTCTTCTTCTAGAAGGATCCAAACACTAACAAAAAAAATTGTGCCAATGTACCACTTTAATATAAAATTCTCTTTGTAATGTTAGACTTTGGGCAGATTCCGTCACACCTTTTTTAAGAATAAGCACGTGTTCGCACGTTACCCCCTTATAAAGGGTTTTTTTATTTCAAATTGGAATTGTTTTTGAAAGATTTTCATTGTATTTAGGGACATTGGAAGTGTAATGGCTATAAATAAGTTTTGCTTCTTGTGACACACCATGAATTTTTCCAAATTTATTTTGGACTTAATTCTATTTTTGGTAATTTTCTAGAATTTTTTGAATTTTGTTTTTAGTTATTTTGATTTTCCATAATTTATTTTGAGAAGTTGGGAATTTTCAGAAAAATTATAAAAGTCAAAATAATATTTTGACCCTTTAGATAATTAGAATTCATTGAGACGAGTCTGTAGGGTTTTTCGGTGAATTTTTCAGAGTCCCGAGTTATTTTTAGTTAATTTTTGAAGTTAGGAAAATAAAGAAAATTAACTTGATGCCACATGGTGCACCGTAATTGGACGATAGACTTTGACTCAAGTCCAACCCGTGTCTCTCTCTTTTCGGCTGCACCTTCCCACTTTTCTTTAGAAAACCCATTATATTTTTGAAGCCCAAATGGATCAACAAAAAGAACACTTTAGATCCTTTTATTTTTTGAATTAATGAATTCAAAAATAAATTATTTTTGGATCTAAATCCTTCTACTAAATTCTAGCCATTCATCCTAAATCAATCTTAGCCATTGAATCTACCCTCACTCACCTATAAATACTCATCCACTTAATCATTTTCATTCACACCAATCTTGAATTCTAAGAGCTTTCTCTAGAATTCCATCTATTTTCTATGTTAGAGAGCTTCTCTCTCTAGGATCAAATAATTTTTTTTTCTTCTTTTGATCATAACTAGAGTTCTGGAAGTCGGATTGGCGAGTCGTTTTAACCTACGCGCTAGTGGTGACGAGCTCTACCATCTAGGAGGTTGTTTAGCCGAAGCTCTATAGAAATTAGGCTTCGACCCTGAAAGCCTTAGGTCATCCCTTAACCCTAGTTAAGGTTCTGTCAAATTTTTCTTAGATTATTCTCTTATTAATTAGACTTTTTTTGTCCTCAAAATTAGCAACTCAAGTAGTATCGAAATTAACTTTGCCCGTGCAAGGTTTTCGTTAGGTAATCCCCTCAACTCAGCTTATTTAAAAGTTATTTATTTAAGCTGAAACGCTACCTAATTTTTGTTAAATAAAATCAACTTAATTAAATATTGAGGCCATATTAGTGGTAACCAAATGACGTGATGACTAAGGTCAGTCCATGAGCATACGGGTGTTGAGTACTGAGTCGGAGCTCCCTCAGTTTCCCCATGCACTGATCTGGTCTCGTTGTAGGTTCATAACTGATCAGCCTCCTCGACTTAATTAAAAATGGAGTTAATTAGAAACCATTAGGGTTTAGAAACCAAACCGTTACTTGGTTTCTGAACAAGATTTGACATGATTGTCTACCTTAGGGAGTAGGGTCATGTCGGATTAAAGACTCAGAAAAAGCCTACCAACGAAGCTAGTGCTGAACCTCTGAATCGATTAAAGCAGACCTTTCACCAACAAGGTCATCGATTATGAGGAATTAGTTTTTAACACCAGTTGTTGGACTAGGGACTCCAATTACCCAAAGGTGAACAAGCGGATAAGTAAAGCTGTAAGTTGGATTTGAACGTGGGATCATGCTAAGCACTGGACTCCAGGTAGGGAGAAACTCACACCCTGTCTAGAGACCCATTTTACTACATGTGTTATTATAATATATATATATATATAAATGCATGTAAAAGTTGTAATGTTTTTGGTTGGCATTTGTGCATGGTTTTATGTTGAGATGATATCTACTGTTAGCGATATCTATTTTTGTTGGATGACCTGAGAGTAAGGGGTCACGATGATGACCTTGGGTTTCGATTCCTTAAACTTCCGGAGGGATAATACCGACAAACTAGTTAATTGTCCATTTGGGAGGCCAGTCTAGGTGGTACTTACTAGGAAATGGATACTCTCGCTACCAATATAAGTTTTTACTAATAGTGTTGGTAAGCGGTAGTCAGCCAAAATGGCTGGTCATCAGGTATGATACTTGGAAGCTTCCGAAAATGGTTTTGCAAAATCTGTGTGAGCATGCAAATGACTTTTTGAAACTGATACTGATTCTTTGGTTTGTGCTTGTGCATATTTTCAAAATATTTTTCACTGGCTATATATATTTTCAACTATTGTTTTCAAACCTAGCCAGGATCCCTCGAGGGGAAGCTATGATCATATGTGATACTTACCCTCTACTGTGCTCTTTGAGTGTTGATTCGTAATAAGGGCACGGTCTATCTTCTTGTCAGCTCCAAGACTTATCTGGTTTAGATCCTTTCTTCCAGGAAGGTCTACCTTGTTACTGATCCTTGCAGCTATTTATTTCCATCTTTTGAAGTACCTCTTTATATATATGTATTTCGAACAGTTGTCAGTTTTCTTTTGGGTTGGTCGTATTGTAAATATGTTGAACATCATCTTATGTTCCTTAAGGTTACCTTTCCTAAACTCGTAACCTTGATGGAATGGTTTCTATTTAAATATATTTAAATGTTTTATCAACTTATTTTATTTCCGCTGGCACGAAAACTCTGATTCAACCTGTTTTCCTCAAACTCAAAAGGCTTAACTTATTTTGGAAATATTAATTAGGATTATAACAACTGGAAAGTGGTTGTTGTAGTCTCGGGTATTTTCAAGATAGGTGCCTTTGTTACATACTCGGGTTTTGGAGCATGACGCTTCTTTTACATACAACTTTTTTTTTTTTTTTTTTTTAACCAAGAAAATCTTCTAAAGACATTTCCAATTAGGAATAAAAAGTGCAAAAAAAAAACTCCTTAACAAGGGGTCATTGCGACACACGTGCTTATTTTTAACGGAAAGTCTAATGGAATTTGCTCGTGGTAGGACATTGCACAAAATTTTATATTAAGGTGGTAAATTGGCACAAATATTTGGTTAGATGGTTAAGTAAGATCAACCCTAAAGTTCAGTTGGGTAAAGTGTCTAACTTCATATAAGACCCTAACTTTCTTTTATTATATTTTCCTTATTCTTATTGCTTTCTTTATCTTTTTTTCATTATATTTCTTGTGTATTTAGGTTTCATTGAGTGTGTAAGGTTGTACTCTCATATATATATATAAATGCTAAATTATTTCACTTGCCTGAATTTTGACATATATATCCTGAATTGCGATCGAGGTTATAAATTCGGTAAAACCAAATGATGCAGCAATGTTTTATTGATTCATATATGAGTCTATTTTAGAATTCACTTATTTACAACAAGTAAAATAGTGACATGCATAATGAAACATCATTTGTTATCCCCATTTTTGTATGATTCCTATAATTGTTAAAAAAAAATAATTAATAAAGAATTTAAATTGCATTTGATATCGTGAAATTTTAAATTAAATAATATTTGTCAAAATATTTCAGTACATATCATTTTGTAATATACTTATATAAAAATTTACATCATGAATTTATTGAGTAATCGATGAAATTACATTTCTTGTGACATATCATATTGCATTTATGTCATGGAAGTTAATTAATTTCTTGTGAAACAACATATTAGCTTCACCCATAGAATTTCTTCTAGCCATAAATAATACGTGCTTTGAGCCATATATTTGTGAACACAATTTTCCTGCAAATTAAATAACACAAGAAAAATGTACAAAATATTTGTATTTATAGATTTAAGGATCACAATCTCTGTGTGTCTATTCTTTACAAGAATATTCCTCTAATTCGATCTCTAAAGTTGCACTTGATTCAAGGGTGATGCATGAACACTTGTTCTTGAATCGAACGGCTGAATGTTCAAGTCTTCTTGAATGGTTGATATTTGATCAATGGTCGTTGGGGCTTGATCTTGATCAATTTTTGGCCACGAGGTGTGTCATGTGGTAATATTTCTTCGGCTTTGGTGATGAAAGAATCGGCACGTGTGTATTGTGCTTGTTGATTCTTGATGAGCTTGATGAAGAACTTTGAGAGTGTTTAAGTGTTTTACCTTTGGCCAGAGTTTGTCTGAATTTTGCCAAAGCTTTTTTCCGAGGTCCCTTCTTCTGAACAAGGAGCTCATATTTATAGGCAAAAGTGGGGTGTCGATTTCGAATCCCCAATTTGAATCCCTAATTTGTGGGATTGACTTGATTTAAGCCCTAATTTGATTGATTTAGGGCTAATTGGTTTGATTTGACATTTATTTCCCATAATTCGAGAATTTATCAATCAGTTTGACTTGATTGCTCTAATTGAATGCCTAATTTAAATCACCCACCAATCAACTTAATTTGATTAGCTTAATTAGAATCAATCAATTTAATTTAATTGATCTAATTTAATGTTTGATTTAAATTAGAGCCAATTAATAGGCATTTTTTCATTTTCTGCCATTAACTTGATTTAACTGGTGATCCCTTTCTGATGTTGCCACATGTCACCCTCGGGAACCGTTTGATTTGGATGAATCGTGCACCACGTGTCATAATTTTATATGTCGCATAGTACATGTCAGTTAGACTTTGGTCGGTCAAATTTTGACTTATTGACCACGAAACACTTGTTTAGTGATTTTTTTTATCACTGAAATTTATGTGTTTACAGTATTATATTTCAAAAATTTGAACGAAAGGATAATATGTTTAGAAGTTTAGTGAGATGTTGGAGGAGACCAAATGATTCACTTATATGGAGGAGACCAAATGATATCCAAATGATTCACTTGGAGGAGACCAAATGATTATATATTTCAATGATTCTCAACCCATTTTGAAACATTTCTCTACAATGTCCAATTCTTTAAAATTTATTTTCTTATGAAATGTTTATTATTATTAGCGTTGAGAAATCTCTTCCAATATGGAACTTAGGTTGAGGGTTCCACCAAAATGTGGTTGCTTTTCTCAATCAATGTTGCCAATGTATGGAGGTAGAGTTTGATGGTCGATCCTAGCATGCAACTATATATGATAGTTGCATGCCGGTGTAATATGAAACTGGAGAATAGAAGTTTCAAGGTTCCCCTATACATTGTTGAAATGATGTGCGAGCTTCTTTTCAGCCTTTCTGTAATCATTGTACCTACATTTATACATTTTGTTTCTCTCTTCTTCTCTATTTAGAACAATGAGTTATTTCTTGGTTACCATCCTTAGAGATTGTTTGAACCCTATCTTTTTTTTTATTTGTGTAATTATCTTATATAGTGTAATTCTTTTTTTCTTTTTTTTTTCCTTAAGTTTTCTCTAAGTAAGCTAGCCCAATAACTTTTGGACTCCGACTCATCTCTTCAGGCTATCAAATCTTCTCATTTTAATACATAGACACTATGTGTAACGACCCGACCCAAAGTTGACTTTTAAAAATAATGGACTTTCATCTTTGACTTTGGGCACGTTGGAAAGCTCTTGAGTCCACGAGTTCGTAGACACGCGGCACGCATTAATCGGAGCTACGGTTTGAAAGATACGAGCATTTGAAGGGAAGGGCAATTTTGTAATTTTGTAGGAGTGGGTTTTAAATACCCAAAAATCCAGAAATTTCTGGGGGGATTCTCTCACACTCTCTCTCCTCTCTCCCCGATACTCTCTCTCTCGCCCATTCAGTACCGCCGCCCTGTCACCGGCGCGTGGGCGCGCGTCCGGCGGCGGATGGAGGCGGACGAAAGCTCTCCGAGCTCGCCTCTCCTCCCTCCTCCTTCCTCTGTAGATCGTTTAGCCCAGAAACCCCCCAAAAATCGAACCCAGTTCAGGCCGATTGGGCCTCCGGCGACGACTCACATTTTCCGGCGGATTTGAGGGCGGCGACCACTTGGGTTTTCTTCCCCAGGCCCCGGCGAGTTCAGCCATGCCACTCCTTTGCTCCGGCGACCACCCCCGATGGAGAAATGACGCGAAACAGGGCCGATCCTCCTCGCCGGCGATCTGCGTTTTCCGGCCACGATGCGACGCCGGACCCACTGGGTATCATACCTCTCGTCACGGCGAGTTCAGCAATGGTGTCCTCCTGCCCTGACGATGTCTCACGGCGGAGCAATGAGCTTGGGAAGCCAAGCCAGCCGCCGGCTTCCGCCGTCGATTCCGGCGTTTCTGGCGACTTTTGGCCGTCGGTCCAGTTGACAAAATCGATCCTCTAGGTACGAGTAATCTTTCCCCTAAAGTGTTGATGTTCAATTTTGAGACTTTAGAAATTTGATTTTTTTTTTGGGTTTATGTCTATTTTGAATATCTTTAAATCGGACTCAAATTTGTAATGTTTATGTGCAATTGAAGGTTCTATTATATGATTAGGATGGTTTGGAGTTGAATTTGGATATTTCTAGGTATGTGCCGCCGCTGCCACCGACGGCTCCACCACTTGTGGCGGTGAGTTGGGTGGTTTTTCTTGTTAATCAGCCTCCCCAGGACTCTTAGAGGCCAACCCTAGGGTTTGTTTACGTGTGGGTGAGTATTGAGTGTACTTTGGGGCTGGGTAGTCACCGTGCGTGGTGGTTACCGCCCATTTCGGTCATTGAACGGCCAAATTGTGAAACCTGAATATTTAAATATTGGTTGTCTGGTCATAACAGGTATACGGATTCAGGAAATATCATTCCCGATGCCGTTATGCTGCCGGATTTGGTATCCGAGCAATAGCACTGTGAAGGGTAGGATTTGGATCATGAGAATAAATTGATAAGGATCTGAGGTTTAGGAATTTATTTGGAATGTTAGAGTTTGTCCTGAGGAAGTATTGGAATGATTTGAGTGACAAACAAGGGAAGGGTCGTGAGTAGAATTCAATCTCGGAAAGGTTTCGGTGTAGATCGGAGTAAACAGTGAGTGAATTTTGTTTATGATTGATTATTTATCCAATGATGATTAAGACGTTGTGATTTGAGGAGACACCTCCTTTTGATGAGTGGGTTTGATAAGGATAATTTGGAGAAGAATATTTAAAGACTGCTGTGTAAATGCACGTGTTGACCGGTCGAGCCTGCTCGTTCGGAGAGACCCCTCCGTACGAGATTGTGGCCAGGATACGAGCCTGCTCGTATGGAGAGACCCCTCCGTACGAGATTGTGGCCAGGATACGAGCCTGCTCGTTCGGAGAGACCCCTCCGTACGAGATTGTGGCCAGGATACGAGCCTGCTCGTATGGAGAGACCCCTTCGTACGAGATTGTGGCCAGGATACGAGCCTGCTCGTTCGGAGAGACCCCTCCGTACGAGATTGTGGCATGGATACGAGCCTGCTCGTTCGGAGAGACCCCTCCGTACGAGATTGTGGCCAGGATACGAGTCCGCTCTTACAGAATGACCTCTATGTGCGAGATTATGGCTAGGATTTGAGCCTGCCCGAGTGCGGGATTGTGGCCAGGACATTTTCTACAGTACAGGTACGAGAATGATGTGAGTTTTAAGAATAAGTGTTTTGAGATATCAGATTTCAAGGATAAATTCAGTTCAGAGTTTGATTTACGGTTGAGGGGATGTGAAAATGGTTTTGAAAGAAGAGATTTTTGAAAGTAGTTATAAAGCTGGAGGATTTCCATGAAACGAAGTGTGTGAAATTAGATAGATGGTTGTTTGGTTGCTTGTATTGCATTTGTTTGCTAGGACTTAGTAAAGTCTAGGCTTGAATCGTGAGGACGGAAATGATAGTGTCTATGCGTTGAGGATATTAATTAGAATGTGAATGATTGAGGTTGAGGTTAATGGTTGATTGATTAGGCAATTGATTGGTTGGAATGATTATTAATATTATTGGTGGGATTTTGATGTGAATTTGAGGAATTTGGTTCATCTTGTTGCTTGGATAATTGGTGATGGAACTATTATGAAATTGAATAATTATGGATTTTATTGTGGATTATTTATTGAGTATGGAATTGAAGAAATTATTGCGGACAATTATTATTATGAAATTTCACTCATACGAGCTTTAGTGAGCTTACCGGGTTTGTTGTATAACTCGGTACACCATGGATGCGGTGTAGGATTTGTGTTTTGCAGGTTAAGCAGACTGAGGAAGCAGTGGGAAGAAGACGAGGCAGTGGGACCCAGAGAGATTTATTTAAAATGTTTTTGACAAAATTTTATTTACTTATGTTGTTGTGTATGGCTCAAAAGTAAGAGAAAGCAGATTTAACAGTTTGATGTTCAGTATTTTCATGGCTCGAGGTTTGAGGTGTTTCACTATGGGGGTGGACATAGGTCCACTCTTATTGGGATACACAATGAAAGTAAAAATATATATATATAAATTTTTTTCAATTTTTAAATTAATTATTAATTATTTATTTTTTCTTATTTTACCAATATGAAGTGAATGAGAGAATATTAATTACAAACTTGTATTATATTATCACTACCATAATACCATTGGCATTTCAAGGGTTTAAGGCTCATCACGTCTACTATTGACTAAATGTATCAATTTTTGTTTATTAATAAAATAATTATAACACTTTACCCATCTAGACTTTCGGGTTGATCTCACTTTACCATCGAACGGTTATAACCAAAAATGTCTCAGCCACGTGTACGGCCGAGATTGGCTTATAACTTTGGACCTTTTTCTGCACTATTAGGATGCGAGCGTGCCACTGACTTGGGCCTTTTTGTGCCTAAGGTCAGAAAGTTTGTGTTTTGGGTATTTGGGCTTGGGTGCAGACCCAACTGACTTCTTAGCATGCATATTGTTCGGCCGAGTAAGACTTCTTAGCAAGCATATTGTTCGGCAGAGTAGGAAGCAGCAAACTCGGTCTAAAATCTTTTCTTGCCTAGTATGGCTAGGACTTTACTAATCTATGTGCGTGAGGATGGTGTGTGTGAAATGGAAGGAGGTAACAGTTGGTTGCAAGCAAAGTAGGCTTAAATAAAAACTGAAAACTGTGAAAATGAATATAAATCTTAACTCCTCTGTATTAGGCATATACACTGTTGTTGTTTTCTTAGAGTAATAAATTAATCAATTAAAACATATTTCAACTCTAAGTTATTCACAAGTGCACGAATCGCATTAATAGCAAATGATGCAAGTACAAGGTCGATCTCACGAGGAATAGGTAAATAATCATCAAATCAATTCTAATTATCAACTAAGAATCACTACACACACACATGACATGGGGGGAGGGGGTTGTAGGTTGTTTAACTCACGCACACCACCAAGTAAACGCACGCACACACACTTAATTATCTTGCAATGTTGAGAATCCAAAATCCATTTTAATTATGCAATCCCTTATCACAAACCTTACTAGTCATTGATTCAAACACAAAATAATAAAGTTTGACCACTAAAAGGCTTTTATTATTCCCCTTCCAGCAATTTTTCCTCTATGTCATAATTAAGGTTTGATTATGCCTTAATTAGTTAACTAAACATGTTCCCTAAGGCTTGATTATACCTAGTGCTGTTAGCCATGCAAGAGTCGTTATTGAACTTGGGAAACGTTAAACACATAGAGCATAGACCTATCAACACTTGTAACATATGAGCATCTACGGATTCTTATTATCATGGATATATTCTTAGGATATTCACTTGTTACCAATTGAAATTCTCAACATGATTAGTCTATCACTTTCATAACCAGAATCTAGATGCAATTTTCCTAAGGTGGCCAGTCAAAGAGATCATACAACTAGCGTGACATTCAAAATATATAAAAGAATCTTATTACATGCAAACTTCGAATCATTAAAGTAGAAGACTGATACACTTGTGGTTAATCACACAATTAAAACATCAATTCTCATCCCAACATGCAAGAATAATTACTAACTAATCATAATAAATAAATTCAGAAAAAAAGATGCAATATATAAATAAATTCTCAATCCATTGTTAATAACAAACTAAAATAAACTAGGTAATTGAAATAAGAAAACAAGAGAAATCATTAAAAACAAGCTAGAGATTTCGGCACAAGAGGAAGCAAGAGAAAGACCACAAGAAAAGAGGCTTAAGGCTAGGTCAGCTAGGGCTTGCGGCAAAGTCTCTCTCTTGGCCTCTCAATGTCGAATCCCTCTCTCAATAATTCAGAAAATTAAAAGCATAGAAGTCCCTTGGTTGTGAAGGAATGAGGTCTTTATATAGAGTGACGAGGAAGTGGAGAGATCAACACCAACTAGGAGAACCTTTTCCTTGTCCCAAAAGAAAAGAGATTTGCGGCAAGGCTAGGGTTTCCCCTTGATTGGGCTTGTGGCATTACTTAAGCCCAAGTCTCCTTATGCGCCTCTTCCTTAGGGTTTCCTCTTGACATGCGCATGCTCCTTAAAGCCCATTCTTCAATGCTTACTTGTATGGAGGCCCAATATCTTGTGGAAGCTTCTAGAACCTTTGACCAAGTAGGTTGACTTTGACCAACATCTCCTAGTCCACCTAGGATTCCTTATAGACGTAGGATTTCTAGTCCAACATGGATTTCACTTTTACCATTTTTCCCATCATGATTCTCAATGAAGTTAGGACTCGTTTTCCTACTAGGCTTAGGATTTCTTAGTTCAACCAGGATTTCCTGCTCTAAGTAGGATTTCTCATTTATGATTTTGAACAACCATGATTTCTTCTTCTCCAAGATTGATATTTCCTTGTGAGACTAGGAATCCTCATTTGACTAGGATTTACATATTTCCTGGATTGACCAGGATTTCTCTTATTAATTTTCCTAGTTTGATTAGGAAATGACTAAAAATGGTTTTTTTCAACTCCTTTCTTTCATCTTTACTCTAATTACCTACATGTTCGTATGATGAATCATCTGGGCATAACGACAAGTCACACAAGGCTTAACAACATGTCGTTTGGGTCTAGGCCCAAAAGCTAAGCCCCTCCTAGGCATCGACTTCCTAGGCCCAAAGGCTAAGCCCTTCCCGGGCTCCTAGCCTCTGACCTCCTAGACTCCGGCCTCCTAGGCCTTGATCTCCTAGGCTCCGGCCCCCTAAGCTCTGGCCTCCTAGGCCTTGACCTCCCAGGCTCCGGCCTCATAGGCTCCGGCTCCCTAGGTCCTGACCTTCTAGGTTCCGGCCTCCCAAGTTCAAGCGTCCTAGGCCCCGACCCGTGTCAACTCACTCGGATCCTCGAGACAGGTAACATGTGGCGCTCTTACAATGCGAGTCATTACAAGGGACACGTGTCATCACCGGATTTGTTGACACTCTTCCAAAAGTACTATAAAAGAGGTACTTTCTTGTCACAAAAGGACGACTGAATCATTATCATATTATTCACTCACTCTGCTCACAGATTCTCTGAACACTAACTTGAGCGTCGGAGAAGCTTCGACCGGTACCACACCGGTTCCCTTCCCGCTCACTTTTGTGTGCTTGCGCAGGGTGCATTGGATATTATTCTCTCTCCGTTACTCACCAGTCAGACCCAACTACCCGTTCCTACCCCACTTCGACGTGTCATCCACTCAGTGGTGGGTCAACGAGCCCACGTGGTTCGACTCGACGTTGACTGCTTTACCATTTTTGAGCATCAACAGTTTGGCGCCGTCTGTAGGAACGTAGCAACTTTTCCCCATTTGATTCTCTACCCTCAGTTGAGGTGCAAGGACTTTCCAACCTTCCGACCCCTGCAATGTCTGACGGAGGTCCTATTCTCGACCAAGTCGACAACACCCCGCTGGGTGACAAGCGAGGCAAGAAGACTGCCGAATCTGATCAGGAGGCATACATCCAACAATTGGAGGCTCAACTCCAACGAACCCAGGAACAGCTCAACCTCCAAAAGAATACAACACAGCTGTATGAGCAACTACTCCGCGACAGGGAAGAACATACCACTCCCCGGAGTGGTGAGAGGAGGAACCCCCACGACAGGGACGAACACACCACTCTTCGGAGTGGTGAGAGGAGGAACCCCCCCCAAAGGGACCAAAATGTTCCGCGTCAACTGGACACAGGGCAAGGTAGCCACCCACCCCCAGGTTTCCTAAGCTCGGGTGGTCGCCCATTTCCTTTGCTGAGGAGGAGGAACATGATTTAATCTTTCCACACGATGACCATTTGGTCATTGAGGCCATCATAGCTAATTTCGACGTGGCTCAGATCCTTGTCGATTGTGGTAGCTCCGTCAACATCCTCTTCGCCTCAGCCTTCACAGCTTTTGGAATTGACCAGGAGAGGCTTGACCGGTCGGTCGCTCCTTTACTCAGCTTTTCAGGCGATATGATCACCCCTCTTGGTGGGATCTACCTAACACTCACCCTCGGGAAGTATTCTTCGTCCGCTACCACAACCACTCAATTTTTGGTGGTCGACTGCCCCACGGCTTACAACGTCATCCTAGGACGATCGGCCCTTAACCAACTTAAGGTTATGATCTCCACCCACTTGCTTTTGATTAAGTTCCCGACCCCATGTGGCACATGGGTAGTCAGAGGCAATCAGGTATCAGCCAGGTCCTGCTATACGACTTCAGTCAAGAAGAAAAAAGAAGTTAAGCCCTTTATGGCTGTTTATGTCTCTAACACCTGCCCTACCCCAGACGCCCTACAAAATCATTAAGGTTGTCCATCCGGGCACATACAGGCTTCCGCGCCACAACCAGAAAAGAACTCGGCCACCCATGGCATGCTGAGCACCTCCGTTACTTTTACAAGTAGACACATGTTGTACCCCTCGGGGACTTTTTCAATTTCATCTATCTTATATAGCTTTAATGAATGAATGTCCTACCACAGACATCTTTTCATTCAAAGTGTTAATTGTGTGTATGGGCACCCGGGCCATCGGACATCCGACCCTACCCATATCAGTACCGTGCATTCAAGGGAAACTAAGTACCATGCATTCAAGGGAAAAAAAGTACCGTGCATTCAAGGGAAACTAAGTACCATGCATTCAAGGGAAACTCAGTACCATGCATTCAAGGGAAAATAAGTACCGTGCATTCAAGGGAAACTAAGTATCATGCATTCCAGAGACATCCTACCATACCATGTATTGAAAAGAAGGACATCCTACCCAATAATGGGTCGGACACCCTCAAAATCATCCACATACTCAAGTACAAACTTCATAATCAAAAGAGTTTGTAATTCGGTACAGGCCACATCCGACCCGATCATATAACTCAAACAAAAATAGGGCGATGGTCCGCCCACCCCTGCCCCCGGGCCATGTTTGCTCCAAACATTTATTTCGGATCCTCTCCTAGACCACTATCTTTAACACCCATGTCATGCTCCCCACCTGTGAATGCTCCGTCCTCGGGCTCCACCTCCTTGGTACCTCCCTCTAGGACGTTGGCATGCCCACCACACCTGCCCATCCAAGACAAACCAAAAAATCAAGATGGGAAGTGCTCGGAATACC